>NC_091543.1:27262500-27542500 GCF_030788295.1 Drosophila virilis | reverse complement strand
TTAAAAACTTGCGTATTTAGCTCAATCCATGAATTTGTTTGTCAAATGCAAAACGTTATTTGAAATCAAAATCATGTAAGCATTGGAGCTTTTAGGGCAGACGCAAGTAGATGCAACGCAACTACAAGATTCGTTTTATCTACAGTTATGAAAGCCCAATTTAAGCGTAAAGTCAGTGTTCTTTTTGTGTTGATACGTGCATTCGAGAAAAGGCGGGCTCAGCAGCACAAGTCGACACTTGGAATGGGCGCCAAACATGCGAACATGCGGCCGGGAACAGGGAACGGGGCTGAGGGCGTAGTTGCATGCGCTGACAATGCCACGAAAGTGTTGTGTGTAGGCACACACCGTGTATGCGTATGCGTATGCGTGAGTGTGTGTATGCAGTGTGTTATTATTAGCTATCTCGGGCTCGCCACATGTGTTGTTGCTAAAGGCATTGTAATGAGAAGAAAATAGTACTCCACTTGAGCAATGGCTCATATGGCAAGTTGAAGTTTGGCGCGCAATGTGCCACACGCACACACACAAGCACACGAACATGCACACATATGAGCCCTGAGTGAGTTATGGTTTATTTTTATTTGTAATTCTTTTTTTGGTATGCATTTTCCAAAAAACCAGCAACCGTTCTCACACCCGCTGTTGCTCTTATTCGGATATTCATTCTCTGCCGCTCTCTCGGGGAGCAGCAGTTGCAGCTCATATAAGAAGCTGAATATGGCAACAATTTTGGACAGTCTGTGCCAGCAGCTCGGCGCGCGAGTACAATAAACCAAAGATATATACCAGCAATAGATACCATGGGTGTCATTTACAAAATACTAAAACAGCAACGCCAGCAGCAGCAGCAGCAGCAACAGCAGCAGCAGCATCAGCATCAGCGGCACCAGCAGATCATCAAAGTGGAGCTGAACACGGCCACCAAGTGCAAGGTGCAAGCAGCCATCAAGCAGCGCCAACTGCAGCGGCTTGAGGAGCAGCGGCAGGAGCAGCGCGTGCAGCAGGAGCACGATGATGCACTTGCCGAGCAGCAGCTGCAGCAGCTCTGCCGTTTTCTCGCCGAGAATGCGGCACGCAAAAAGGTACGACTGCGGCTGCTCTATAAGCCAGAGGGAGCTATTAGTTAATCGAAAATTTGTTTGTTACGTTCAGCGTCAGTGCCTAAAGCTGCAGTATGATTATAATCAGGGCGCGTATGCGGAGCAGCCTGCAACACACTCGCCGGCAACGACTCACGACATGGATCTGCTCATGGAGCAGCTGAGCACGTGCAGCGAAGACGCGGGCAAAGCAACGGCGACGGCGACAGCGACGGCAACAGCGAAGGTACCGTCGGATGAGCCACGAGTTAGCATCTTGTTGAAGATTCGCCATCAGATCTTTGAGCGCAAGCGACAACGGCAGCGCCAACTGGCGGAGCTGGTGAAGCAGCGTTTGGTGGTTTGGCGACCATGGTAATCGGCCAACTAAAGATTGCCCACAGTTATTTGTAGGCAATGCTCACTGTATATTCCTCTGCCGTGTGATGTTCACGTTGCTCTTCCATTTTCTAATCACAAATTACTTTTATTCATTTTTTTTTTAAATTTTTTTGCTTAGATAATAAATTTTTTTACTGGAAACAAAAAACGATTGATTTGCTTATGCATATTGCAGATATGAAAAATGCATGCGAATAAAAGAGAAATATTTTTGAAGAATTGAATTAATTTATTAATCCTTTGCTTTGACGGCATCGGGTTTGTAAAATTTTAGTTTGACATTTATATGGAATTTGAAATGTAATATTTGCTTATTTATGTTTATTTTTTTTTTTAGCATCTTCTTGAATTTTTAATGTATTTAATATTGAACATTGACACCAATTTAAACTGTTTAATTCATATGTAAATGGTTTATATGGTTGGTAAATGTTTATGAACTGTGTATTAGGCCTCAGGACGCAGCTCTCGCTGTCGCGCCTTCAGCATTTCTCTTGTGTATGTGGTTATTTAAATCTTTATTTAATATATTTGGAATTTGGTTTCCATGCGTAATTATGCGTTTGCTTTCAAATGGCTGCATTCGTATTTTAAGTATTCACTTCGGTGCCTGCCTTGCATTGGGTTTCAATGTGTTTAAACTCATTTTGAGCCGCAGCTTACACATATATATGTATATATATATAGATATTTTTATTAATTTTTAAATGTATATCTGTATAGTAATATATCTTCTTTCGTTTTTTGCTATTGAGCTGCGCTCGCCAAAAAAAAAAAATTCGAATGCATAGTTTGCATTTAATTCTTCGCATTGATATCTCATCTATGCTGCTTCCTAGTCGGAATTTTATCTGACTTCCCAATAAATACTGTTGTTAAGCATATTGTAGATATATATGTATATACGGTTTCTTGTATAGTAGGTTCTGTTTTAGTTACTTGTACGTAGACAACATTTTGCACAGTTATTTTCTAGGTACACACATTTATCTTGAAGTTTTCTACGAGTGCTGCAAGTGTTGGGGATTTCTAGCGTACATATGGTATACCTTCATTAGTGAACTAATTAAAATTGTTGGTAAATCAAGTCTTACTAGAGATGGTCTAGAACAGGATAGCTATAAAGGATTCTTGTCGCGAATCGTCTGATCGCCTGATTAGACCTCCTCAGAATTAGTATGTAAATGCACTCAATGTGTTCGATTTCTATCAACTAGACATAAATATAACTTAATGTAATAGCATACAAATATTAAAATTAGTTTAACAATATATTATTTTGCAACAGTTTCGTCTGACGAAAGTTTTCAGTGTGCCACAAAAAATCGAAATCAGGAAATCCACTTGCACGCACTTAAATACTACAATCAATAGATACATATACGTATATATAAATATATTGTGTTTACTTGTGTTTGTAGTATATATAAATACACCAGTTTACATAAATATCATCGATAAATCGTTCTATATTGATCAATTCTGTCTGTTCTGTTGTCATTGAAATGCATCTAAAACTAGACTATTCGTACATCTATATGGCCACATAGAAGTACATACACACACATATCGTCTATATTGTGTTTCATTATGGGGGGTATTTCTTTATATCGATTTGAAACTGTGACACACAAAAATATGTAATATTATTTAAGTATTTGTTTATGTTTATGTATTGAAATACTATGACGACCATTTAAATGCATATTGATACTTTATCGTTCGCTGCCTTTATTTTTATAGCTAAGCTCTTGCTCATGCTCTAAAAACTAAAGGGTCGCGAGCTCTATCATAATAACGCTCAGCTATTCTGTTCGCCTCGCAAGAACTGACTTCCGTATGTTTATTTTTATTTTTGCTCATGCTACTGCTTTAAGCTCTCTTCAGTTCTTCAGTTTATTCACCTTAACTCCAAAATTGTGGGTCTACTAATAGATCTTGCCATAACTGGCCAAGGCCGGAAAGCCTCAGCTCAGTTGGCGATCAATTACTAAATTCTTTTGCTTGCAATTTTATAACCTGTAATGAATATTCAATCTAAACATATATAAGATATATGCTATAGATATATGTATGTAGTATGCATATTTGGTATATTTGCTTCAGTTTTCTAAAATGTTTTTTTCTAGCATAAACCTTGAACAACACCAATAATATTCGTATATAAGTAATAAATGCATGAATGCACATTAATATAGATAAGAGCCCCATCCTAAAATTGAAAAAAAAAAAAAACTAAGATCATAAGATATATTAAAATGGTCGAGTTGACTTGGGGCAATTACAAGCATAATTATTCCGCTGTCATCTGATCGATCAGATATATATCGTATACTGCAGTAAGGGGCTCTGAACACATCTCCTCATTAGCTCAATGTGGGTTTGTAGAAGTGTAGCTAGGTTTACGTATGTGGCAAATGTTGGGGGTATTCCGGCATTTAGAGTTACATATATATGGCGAAAAGCACCGGAACTTATGTTCAATTCGAGCACATTTAGCATTCATAAAGGCAGTTCGGGATGGGGATCGATTTAGTTTGACTTGGAGATGGACGTAGGCATGGCTGTGGGCATGGTTGTGGGCATGGATGTGGGCGTAGGCGTGGCGACAGGCGTAGGAGGAGGCGTTAGCCTGGACTATATGCTGCTCGAACGTCCAATGCCAGATGTGGTGGTGATGTGATGATTACGCAAAGTCACCTTATCGAATCGTACCATTGGAACGCCCTTTATGGTCTGTGTCTGTGTGAAGGGGCGGGCAAACTGGATTACAAACAGCAGCAGTGGCCGTAGCTGGCGGACTAGCACTCACCTCATCCACCTGGTGGCACAGCTTGCTCTTCAGCCACGGCCACTTGATGGTGCGCATCAAAGTGTTGCGAAAGTCCTCACTGAACAGACAGTAAATATAGAACGTTATCGAATAGTTGATCAACTCCAGCAGGTTGGCCAGCGCCCGAAACACCTGAAACGGAAAGCTGGGCAACACTTCCGATGCAATTGTCATATGTAGTATGGCCATGGGCGAGACGCAGAGTAGGAACAGAATCGATGTGCTGCCAAGCAACAGAAATAGACGTCGCTCTTCGGCAAACTTACGAGGATCGTCGTCCTTCACATAGTTCGCCCTGGTGAGGACCATTTGGCGGCGACGCTCGCAAGTGCGACGATAAACCAACATGATTCGCAAATTGAGGCCCGCTATCAAAACCGTCGGTATCAGCTTGAATATCACCTCCAGCATTATCTTGTACACCGAGTAGAAGATGGTGCGCTGATAGATGTTGTTGTCCCGCCGTAAGTACACGTAAACGTTGTTCGATGTCAGCATACATTTGATCAGTTCGCCTCGGAAGATGCTCGGCAAGTAGATGATGAATGTTGCGAAACAGGTGAGAAACACAACCACGCTGTGGCAAACAGTCAAAGTTAAACGGAGCTGTTAGTTAGCAATTTCATCTTCAATACTCACCCTGGTGGACCCATCACGGGTCGAGTAAATCCCGGATGACAGACGGACACATACCGCTCGATGGTCAGCACCAATAGCATCATCACACCAACGCCTGGAAGGATTGGTAAGAGTTGCGCATGTATTTGTTTTGCTTATATATCTGTATACTCTGTTCACATATTGAGAGAGGTACAATATTGGTCGTGTGTAATTTTGTTTTTTTGCTGTTCGTCTGGGTGCAGATAATTCGATGCCTACAAAATCAGTTCATGTATTTTACCGCCTCGATTCAACACCCAGCTCCAGCATTGCTTCAAAACTGGCCTGGATGCACCATGGGGTGCATCCACAGGGTTTTCCTTTGAAGAGTTTCTTTTATATTTCAATTGTAATCAATTCTTAATGTTGATTTAAAAAGTGGTTCAGTCAATTAAATTTTACTCTGAGCTTTGAAAATGGGTTTGATACAGGGTATCTCCTAGCGAGCATTCCCAAGCAGTCAGATATAATTTAATGTTTTTATATATATGTATTTCCCCTTTATACTTCATCTGTCAATGTTTACTGAGAACTCGAATAGTTGGGCGTATGTTTTACAACAGTCTGTTAAGTTCTTAGAAAGCTTTTGTGGTGTCAAGCTTTATCCACACTTACCCAAACAACCATTGCCAAGGAAAAGCTCCAAATGTGCCGTATAGAATGCCGGTCCGAATTCCTCCCACTGTCCGCGATCCTTGTGCACCAACATGCGTATGCCAAAGGGTATGGCAAAGACAATGGCAAGCAGTGCGGCCGTGGAGTAGGCTAAGGAAAATGAGAAGTACAAGAAAAGCGGGAAAATTTGTAAAGCTCACATTATAGCTGTTTTATGGCTGAGTTTATGGCATAATTATGGCGTCGCTTCCGACATGGCCGCGAACAGGAAGCTAACGAAACTGGAACCGGCACTAGACAACTCCCCCTACTTCAACCAGAATGAATGGCTCTGAGTTCCTGTTCCTTTTTGGTGGTCGGTTCTCTGTTTGCTTAATTTCGCGTTCCTTTTCGGAATAAATAATTTTTCTGTTGTTGCCCGATGTTTTTGTTGTGATATGTTATTTCTACTTATTGCCGAATGCGAATGTGCGTGTGCGAGTGCGTATGTGTGTGTGTGTGTGTGTGTGTGTGTGTGTGTGTGTGTGTGTGTTATTTATTGATTTACGACTTGTTTATGGCTCTATAATTACATTATTACTTTATATATTTGCTTCGTGAGCGGCCACTTGACCCGCTCTTCTGATGCCACAAATTGTCGTGCCAACAAAGCTTAATGCTAGATATATGACTTCCTGCGATGCAAACACACAGCAATATACACACACACACACACATACACATACAGATACACAAACACACACATATGATATATAATGCTGTTCATCTAATTGGGTACATGCCACATCAATATGAATGTCAGTTTTGTGTGCGCCAAGCTTGATAAGTGTCCATCACATGATGATTCGTTCATCACATTCAGCACATGGGCCTAATTTATACAAATCTGTTCTATTGGCAGTCAACACAGAAGTTGTTTGTGGTGCAAACTAACTGACTAGAAGGCCGAAAGGATTGTCAGCTTAACAGTGAAGGTCAATTGATTGAGCATTCACTTGAGGCCAACAAAGAACAAAGATTCTATATGAAATACGGTAACAGCTTCCAGCTTACGTAGGGAATGCCACTCACATTAAGTTGATGCTCTTCTTCTGGGAATGTTTTTTTAAATTGATGTATTCCTTTCAGCAATTTAAAATTTAAACAGAAAGATGTCCGGTTTAAAAAAAAAATCGTCTCTTTATAAATTATTCAATAATTGAATTTTTATATCTGTAGACGGGATGTAGATTTCCTTTCTCGAATCATTAGCAAATAACATAAGAAAGAAGGCCCAAATTCAAGTGGCAGTAAACCAAGAATAGTTATTCGATTTGTTGAGCTCATGTACAATGCGTAAAGTTGGGCATTTGCTGTGTCCTCTGAAAGTTGTACTCTAGTTTATTATAGAGCCGATAACTTTCCCCATCGATTCCCCTGTCAGTCATAAAGCATGAAAGCCCCTACAAAAAGAGAGCTTTCATAGCCCAAGTGCATAACTTTTGTTTGCTAAACTGGCACCAAATAATGGCAGCGTGCTGTGCCTCTGATACACGTTACAGTAGGAGCACACACACACCCGCACACACCCGCACACACCCGCACACACACTGAAAGAAATACACATAAAGCAGTCAGACAAACAGTGGAAGGCATTGACCGACAAATGGCAACGGACCGCGTCGTAAAAAGGCTGCTGGCAGCAAAATATTTTTGTTTTTTTTAATAAAATGACTGCTCTGATTTCGGTCATTATTACTCAGAGGCCTTGGCAACCAGCTGTAAGCTTACAGTTCTGGGATAGTCCAGTTGTAAGTAGAACCAGTTTCAGGTTTGGCACTGCTGCAAGGCTATTCAACTTAATATTTACTGCCATGCCACTCGGCTTGCCTGTTGAGATGAGACTGGTGATATTTCAAGCGGAGGGCCTCACTTTGCATTTATCCAGCCACCCAGCTACCCAGCTACACAGCTAACGAAAAGCCGTAAGTGGCAACCATCTAACATTTTCCACTTTCCAGTTACCAGTTACCAGCTATCACCTATCAGCTAGCAGCTAGCAGTTGCCATCTCGCTTGTCGCATTCCGCATTCCGCATCCCGCATCTCGTGTCTTCCGGCCGCCATTTGGCAAAGCTGGCAAGCAGGCAAGCAAAAGGCAATCAATTATGTTGCCATCGCATGCGTATTACATTTGAAGCATTTTACATTTTATACGCGTATTTGCGGAGCTGCTTTCTTTGAAGCTGAAGCTGGCAAATAATGCGAGTCCTTGCCCCAGTCCTTGCCACAGACACAGCGCACGCCGCTTGACTGATTGCCGGCCGGAAGGCGAACTGCGGACTGCACAAGAATTGGCAACATGCTGCGCCGTTGACATATTTCATTTTTTGTCGGCCATCTCATTAATCAATTAAAAGGCCATAAAGCGAGCGAGCCTCCAATATACTTATTTAGTTGCTTGCACGTATTTAACATCCTGTCCAATAGGTTTCGCCATTTTTTGCGCGTATTTCCTTTTTGGCGCAATGCCGGCCGGTGTCCCTCCTTTCGCCGGGGAGCTTAGCGGCTTTACATAAATTTCCGAAAGCCTAATCAAATAAGGTTCCCTAATGCCAGTCCCTACAAACATACACATACGCATATTCGTTTGCCATAAGCCATTACAGCTACAGTTTGCCATTGTCATTGTTTGGGCAGGGTCAAAGGTTATTTTCTTAAGTATAAGCAAGTGTGAATATATGCATGATAATAGGAAATTCATTGAAAAGATATGTTTTCTTATTTTTATACATTTACATGAAATTAAATTCCTATGCATCGATGTGAGAGAGCTGAAGTGTGTCATAGTTAAACTAGTCAGGTTCGAAAAATATTAGGAACCTTTTTTCCAAGCACTCAACATTGTATCTCTGCTTGTATCTGGAACATACCTTGGTTAAAGTACACCATAAAAAATACGAGCTATTATAGTTACATTCTAAAATTGGATTTAAATTAACTTGAATGGTTATTTTAATAGCCTTTCCGCATGAATGCACTATATAATATTAGTATATGTACATATCCTAAAAGTCGGTGCTCAACTGAGATTAAAGTAAACAAATGTTGAGAATAAACAAAAATGTTCGTCTGCCAATTTAATGCAATTACAGTGAAGCTGCGTTGAGCACCGAAACCCTACGCTTCTGTAAACTTCAATTTAATGGCTGCTCTCTTAAAAAATATATAAGTTGGTCCATAAGTGATGCTAGAACAAACCCGGTGAAACTCCCGCCACCCACTGCCGCTTTTCGGCTGACTCGCCCATGCTCTAAGCAGGTCCTCAACTAGATTTGTTATGTGAACTGAACAGAGAAATCAAATTAGTTGAAATTACAAGAGGAAGAGCATTGAAGTTATGACTCAAGTTTTTTTTAATTCCAATTACGGCTCTTGTTAAGAGTAAATACATTTGAACTTGTAGTTTTAATATTCAAACAAGCCAACAAATTCGTTTTTATTTAATACAAAATATGAATTTAATTGGAATCATTGGGAATAACATTTAGGCCCACACTAAGACGCCTAAGCGCCTTAGCTGGAATATATTTATACTAGCGTGCTTAGCCGGCTTTGCTTGTGCCAAGTTCTAAGCCTTAAACTTTTGGACACCACGTTCTCCGTCCATATTCAGAAATTGTACGTACATTTTCGGTTACACATTTAAAAATTGCGAAACAGCCATATTTATAGAGCTACCCATTAAAGTTGCGCAGCAGTTAAAGCTCGATGGAAAAAACAGTATTAATAAGGATGCCATCGAAGCTGGCTTAGATTTAAAGCTGTGAAACGACCCGGTGCAGATGTTTTGACAGTGTGTGTCCCGGACCAAAAGATCACATAACTGCTTTCAAGAATTAACAGCATAATTTAGAGCTTTAGTATGGAAGTCCTTTTTAATTGTAGTATGTATGTATATCGTTAGCATATGATTCTATTTTCTTCAATATTGAACCAATGTAATTTATATGTTTGCCATATGTAAAACACTTTGCAACGGAATAACAATAAATCCTATTTTTATCCACACACCAATTTCATTGAACATATTAAGCATAGTGCTTCGTACACAAAACACTCTGTATGCTTGACTGTGCGGGGCTTGCCTAAAAATCAATCGTTTTATTGAAAATGTTTTGTTTTTGCAGTTATTTTAACCAACGTCAACAGTTCTTTATTTGATTATGATGAACACACTCTGGCCAAGGTTGAAAACATCGGACTGCGGAAGCATATTGCTTTCCATGGGTTCTATGTTGCTCGAAATGTATTTGTTGCATAGAGAATGAAAAATTGATTTAAAAATGAACTAAAGTTTCTACTTAAGATTTTGTGGTTGACGTTTTTAAGTTTTTGCAAATTTTTAATATAACATTTTTGAATATTTATGCAATTTTTTGGTTTTATCAAACTCGGTCAATTGCTGTTTCATAGTGTATTATATTTTTTATTGGTATTATTATCATTACTCATATTATTTCCACTCGAACATTATCAATTAAAGTGTTGAAAATATCACCAGCAACCATGGACTTAGTCTACATAGTCATAGTCTCATATGAATTTGCTGTTAAGCAAATATATATGGTTAATTTGGAGGGGATGCTAATTCTTGCAGTGTATTTTATGTTATTTCTGGGACACTGTAAATGTTTTTGTTTTCATGGTTTTCTTCATGGTAACGATTGAGCGAGAAAAAGTAATTCCG
This sequence comes from Drosophila virilis, assembly GCF_030788295.1. Lineage (NCBI taxonomy): Eukaryota > Metazoa > Arthropoda > Insecta > Diptera > Drosophilidae > Drosophila > Drosophila virilis. The sequence continues at coordinate 27,532,180 of NC_091543.1, read as the reverse complement.
ATGTATACAATTTGAGTGTGGAATTTGGAGGCGCTTTTTAAGCGAATGAAATACTTTCAACACACTAAAATTGGCAATTATTCAGTGAAGTGGCCATTTGCAGACAGTCAATGAAATTGAATTTCTTCGTAATGACGTAAGAAGGAGACAGAAGAAGGAGAAAGGAAAGAAAAGGTTTCCAATGTTTGGGCAAGGAGCAGGCGCCGACTGACTTACCTCGCATGTAGATGTAGGCGGTGCCGCGCATATTGCGACGTGTGAGAACAATTAGGTTGAGCACATTGCCAATGATGCCCAGGGCGCAGATGACGGGCAACATGAGGCCGTAGCAGTATTCGCGTAGAGATTCGGTGCGCGGATCCTCCACGTCCTGCGATAAACAGAGGGAAAGGATGGCAGACAGTTGAGCGACAGCGCAACCAATAAAAAGTAATAATAATAATAAAAATAATAGTAAACAAAATCGCCAAGGCTCATAAATCATGCAGCACTCCCTCTCGCTCTAGCACCCACTTCTCCACTGACACTTTGTCTCCCTTCCGCCCGCTGCTGCTGCTCATTCGGATGGGCTGCTAAAGATAAAAATTCAATAGTCAACTTGACACTTTTATTTGCGACTTGTTATGCTCACGCACCCACACGCCCATGCGGACACACTAGTTATATGCTACACGCCAGAGTGCTAGCTTTTTCTCTATCACACTGTCTATCTAAATAGCTCCCTCTCTCTCGCTCCCATTATCTCTGTCACGCTGCTGCTCTCGCTCTCTCTCTTTCTCTTTCTATCTCTCTGTCTTAACACGTGCCCCACTGAGTGGGTTGGCTTTTTCGCATTGTAAATATGTTTTGCATGCTTTTTTAGCATGTTTGCTTTTGCTTTTTGTTAAGTTTTTTATTGTTGCTGCTGCTGCTGCTGCTGCTGCCGTTGTTGTTGTTGTTTTACTATGGTTTTTGTACCTTACGCCGAGATAGACAGGCACCACCAGTTCACTTGAGTTCGCCTTTTCTGCAGCCTTGAGCGAAAGTTGCACACAAAGCACCTTTTGAACGGCAGCAGCGCCAGCAGCAGCAGCAGCAACACCCGCAGCACCAACACCAACACCAACAGCCTCAGCTACAGCAACAGCAGCAACATCACCCGCAGCAACAGCAGCAGCAGCAGCAGCAACGGCAGCAGCGGCTTGTGTGCAAACTTTTTGCACGTGCTGTGCTATGAAATGAGTTATTTCGCTTTTGCCTTGAATAGGACTTTCGTCCTGGCTGCCACCCAGCCCGTTCCCCGTTCCTATCGTTTAATAAGCTGTGTTAGAAAAAGAGGAAAAAAAAACAACAACAACAACCACATTATGAGTGTGCCGCTGAAAAGTAGGCAACAGCTCTACTGCAGCTGTTCGCAGCAGGTGCCTTCCTCTGACATAACTGATTGTAGCTCAAAGAACAGATTGAAATGAAGCTGCTAATATGACATGATTTTCAAGAAAACTCAGTCATAGTTTATGGGAGAAAAATCCGAGAGATTTACTGGCATACAACTGCCACATATTGTGAACATATATGAACGTTCCTCATATATAACATAAACTCATATCAAACCACAAGCAACAGGCTTGTCATTTTTAATAAAATTCTCTTCTTTGTGTACAAATAGTAATTTAATAGCAATAAAAGCAAGAGGTAAACAACATAGGCACCTGCTGTGAGCAGCTGCTTTTGATTTTAGCTCAAAGAACAGATTGAAATGCAGCTGCCAACGTGACATGCTTTTAAAGTAAACTCAGTTATAGTTTATGGGAAAATTGTGTGATTCACTGGAATACAACTAGCACGTATTGCGGTATAAACGTTCCCTACATAAAACTATGCAACAGGCTTATGATGTTTAATAAAAGCCAGTTAGTATATAATATGTGTGTTGTGTGCACAAATTGCAATTTAATAGATATATTTGCTATGGGTACACAAAATACTTCATACACTCTAGTTTCTGCTAATATCTAGCTGATGGCCTTGGTAGCCACTGTTAGTAAATAAATAGTCTTGAATAGCTTATGCAAGTAAAGAAAAAATAGGTTAAGCTACTGAGCACGTTATACAACACTGGTCTGCTCTAATTAATGTATAGGCTTATGGCTAATTAACAAAATAAAAGAACAATAAATTCATGTTGTGAAAATATTTTCAAGTAAAATAAAAATAAAACACTATATAGAAATCAATTAGTTGATAATGGCAAAGTTAGACGGAAAATAACACAAGCTTGTGACGTTGTACAGTCTTGTTTTTCTCAATTAAACAACACGTTGACTTTCAATTAATAAGTCCGCCCTGCGTTAACTGTACAACCAATTTACTACCCATTTTTTTTTTGCTGCCGCATACCTTACCATAAAGGTGAACAATGAAAATTGTGCGCCCAAGCACTGACAATAATATTTTGCTGTCATTTTTGTTTGATTTGATTTTATTATTATGCTAATCTAAGTACATCTCGTGTTACACACTGAGAGCATGGCAAACATATTTCTCTAAGATTTTCCACTTACCGCATATAAGTCGTCTCGCAAGTCGTTGGCATAAATGTGGGTCGAATTGGCGGTGGTGCCCAGGACGAGGTCATTGCTGCTGGTGAGATTCGCGCCCCAGATGAATGAGCAGTAGGCGGGATCCTCTTCGGTATTGTATAGTCTTGTTATCATAGTTTTGCTCTGACGGATGCCAATGATTGTTGTTGTGTGAGTGTGGGCCTTCAAGGATCCGCAATGAGATTCTAGTTTCATTTGTGTAAGTAAAGAAAGCGAACAAAGGCAGCAGAGTCAAAGAAATTGCGTGTAAAAATAGCTGGCGGGACAAGCTCATGAATGAATGCGGGCCCTCTACCACGTCGAAGCCATGTAATTTAAATGGCAAACCGTCGACGACGACAACAACAGCAACAACCACAACGACAACAATATCGACACCGACTGGTGTGCGAATGAGAGGGAGACTGGAACAAGAAGCACAACAGAGAGAGCGAAAGAGAGAGGGAGAGAGAGTCACGACTAGCGAAAACGGAAGCGTTCACTTTGCAATAAAAACAAAGCGCTCTCTAAAAGCTGAAATAGGCTAGGAAGCTGGCTGGAACCAGATAGGAGCCTGATACCTATGGAGCCTAAGCCCGCCCAATGCCCCAAGGCGTAACAATTGGGGCTTTGATTGCCATTGGCACAAACAAATCATCGAAAAATTGAAAAGCAACTGTCAGCCCAGAGATATAAAAATAAAATGCTGGAAATAATTGTGGGCTGTAAATATGTTCAAAGTGAATAAAAACCTATCCAGGGAACCCGCTCCTTAACAATGCCTAAAACGGTCGCTCGAGGCTTGCGAGCCGAAGCAGTTCACAGCGATTCTCAGCGAAATGTTTGCGTCATTTGACTCAGTTAAGCGGAAATGTTTCTTTATGGGCATAAAAAGAAATAAAACTATTATAATACAATTTTAAATGCTGATTACTTTGTGCTGTGATTTCTCTTACATCATATTCTGTGTCATTGCCTTGGATTAAATAAGCTGTATTCATGCTGTTCACCAAACTATCAAATAACAAATAAGTAAATGTGCTTTAAGCGGGCATGCCCTACTGGGAGTTACCCCGCAATCAGCGCCGAGCTGTTGTATTTGTGTACTTGTGCAAAAGTTGCGGCTATGCTTTTTTATATATGTATAACTTTAGTGGGAAGGGGAATATATTTGGTGCCATCTACGGAACCTGAGACATACAGTTGCAGAAAACCAATATAACCTTTTTCACTTTCAGTAGATTTCGCGTGTAAGAGTACATTTATATATGTTATATAGGAAGTAATCCCCGAATTGTCCCCTTGAAAAGGATTACATACATGGTAGCATTGACAAACTAATGCGATTGTTTGCAGTTGTCGATGAGGTGTTGTTAAGTTGACAAGAGGACATCGTTGACAAGCGGATGAGAACACAAAACGCAGTTTAACTTCTTGTTAACCAAATGTAAGCCCTTTAAGGCTTAAGGATGAACGGTCCTGTTCATGCTGTTATGTGCAAATGCGAAAAATGTTTTTAAATTGAAATGGAAATGCGTGTAATGAGAACATTTGATTAGTATATATGTGGGATGCAAATCAATATGATACATACTTTATAGCTGATAGAGCTCACCTCTGGTCTGGACTGCCCTCCGTGGTGATTAATCTGATCTGGGCTCAAACGATCAGTTAATTGCTGCCACAGCTGGAAGCGGGAAAAAGGTGTAAGCTCTTTTACACCCCTCTGTGAGGATCTCTAGCGGTCCTTAATGCACACTTCTGTGTTTGTTGAAAGTTTCTTAGTATTTGAAGCGCTCGAGCGGATGTCGAGGCAGTTTCCGTTGTTGTTGAAGTTGCTGCTGCTGTTGCTGCTGCTGCTGACACATGTTGCATGTTGTTCACACGCTGCAATGGGCACTCTGCAATGATAAGTAGCATTAAATGTTATGCGCTTAGTAAGGAGTCCCAGCAAACTTCATTTTATTGCCACTGTATTTTATTTGTATTTTATTGTGCAAGAGGAAGCCCTAAAGTACACCAACACCCGGCGTTTGATCTTGGCAAAGTGAGCTTGGAGTAGGGGCTATGGACCCACCTTACGTGTCATACAAACGACGCCGTCGACGTCGCACATAGTAGCCGAGGCCCTGGCAACAGGTGTGTTTTATATTCACGCGTCACTGAAAGTCAACACGCGCCTGCAACGCCCACCGCCCGCCATCCACAGTCCATAAGCACACTCACATATAGATGGAGCTTCACACAGCAGCAACAACACACTAAGCGCTAAAATCAACGCTGACAGCTACAGAGTTTCATATAAGATATTTGATAAATTGCCCAACCAGAAGCCGGTGACGGCAGCTAGCCAGGCAATAAGGACGAACGCCTTTAAATATAGCGGACAAGGACCTTCTGAACAAATATGAAATATGCGCGAGTGCTCAGTACCTCGAGCTATAAAATGATGGCCAATAGATGAGTTTTCTTACAACTTCACCAAGCAATAAACGTGCTTATGCTTAAAGGTGCTTGGCTACGATTGACTCTGTAAAATGTTGGTTTAAATTCAACTTAAGTAGCTTCTTGATATTACTAGGTATTGAATCTTTGAGTATTTTGTCAGACAAGTATATGGAGTATATGTGTTTTCAATAATCTAAATATTATTTAGAAAGGCCCGCATTTGAAAAAGCACTTGGTTTGCCTTGCAATAAAAGTGGGGCGGTTATTTTAGGACCAAGCTTTTTGAATAATACATTTTTGGGTACAATGGTATTTTTCCATAGTCAGGCTCAATAGGTTAGAGAAAGGTTTAATGAAGATTCCAATGTCTTGCAATGTTTTGCAAATCAAGAAAACGATTTGAGGTTGAACTTTAGAGAGGCGAAGACATATTTAACTATTTTTTATTATTTTTTTCATGCTCTCTTCTTATTTTGCATTTTATTTAATATATATTTTCGAAATTTTCATATACATTTTTTCACTTTGCCCTACTTCATTTTATTTTATATTAATATTTTTTACTTCTTTTGACACTCGGCTTGTTAACTTTAAAATAATACAATTTGCGGTAATCATTTAAGCGTAATTTCTTGGAATATCTTATTGCACAGCGTACTTGATTCCACTTAGTGTACCCCTTCGCAGCTCGCTTAGCTGTACGCGCGCATAAGTATGCAACACTTTGTGCTATTTGCATGTGGCACACATCACGCATACGCAGTGTGCTACGCTGAAGTGCAAATCTCCTGCTGCCGTCGGGGGAGATCGAATGACACAAAACATGACACAAACTTAATTTCCCCAAGGCAACCATAAAAGCTATTCCCTCTCCAGCTAACTGGCTGACTGGCTGACTGACTAGCTGACTGACTGACTGGCGGACTGTGGGAAAGAGTGAATGAATCGCGACTTAGCAACACTGTTGGCACTTCAAAGGTGCGACAACTGGCTGACTAGCAGCTTGGCAGACTATTCGAATACCTCGGACACGGAGTCTACGCTGTCGCACGCATCGACGGGTCAGCTGTGTGGAATATTACAAGCAACCTGTCATATTGCATTGCTGGCTGGGAAGGATGTCGCAATGGTTTTGCCAGCGATTATCATAATAATTCGCCAGCCAGGATACTCGACACACACGAATGATTTGTGCGGGTTGCGGGTGGTTTGGGACCTCTGGTGCTGTGACCGGGCAAGGCCAGGTGATGTGCGTGCAGGGGGGCAAGCGGGGGCGGGGTTCGCTCTTTAGTTGGTGTAGGCGTTGCCGTCGCTTGTTAGTTTTGGGCATTTTGGACTCTGTTTGCTGAGCACTTACAGTTATTGCGGTCTAGTTTCGGGCCAAAAGTTTTCATTTGGTAAATAAATAAGGTTCTGTAAAAAGCACAAAACCACCTACCGCCCGCAGCCCGTGCCTTTCCCACCTTCCGCTTTGTCACTGTCTGCCATGCTTGTGCACTTTTTCGTATTTTCAATTAATAGAGTATAACTAGGGTATATCTGAAAGACTAAAGGCGATGTGCTCGGGAATACATATGCTCTGTATATTTCAGATAACATCGTTTTGACGGACTTTGAACAAGACCACACGGATTTGCTCTATTATTTTTCATACAGTTCAGATAGTTTGATTGGGAAAGAGTATCTGTCTATTGCTAAGTAGCATGTAAATTTGATTGTCGTTTGTTCTATATGTATATATATACATTGGGATCTGTTTTTTCGGGGTTGTTTCATTTTTTTGGGCCTCTGTTTAACCAAAAACAGTTTGTCATTTATGAAAACACACTTACACACACCCACCCACACACACGGACACACACACATGAGTGTGCAATGTATTACCATGATTTTCGCTGTTAGGCCAGGACATATGAGGCTATTGCCAATACCCGATATAATGACCGCAGAGACTAAGAGAATCTAAACAAACGCTTAGTAAACCCTCTGAAGACTCCATTTCGCTTAATTTAAGCCAGCTAAGTGTACCCTTCTGTCGCCCTCTCACTCTCACTGCGTGCGCCTTTTTCTCTATGTTTCTATATATAATATATTTAACATATATATATGTATATATATATATATATATATATATATATGTATTTCGCTCTACGCTGGCATGATTAATGCCTTTGTTTGTGTTTCCCGCATCGCTTCTTGGTGTGTGTTTGCTTCTTTTTTTTTTTCTTCCTGATTGTTGGGCCTGCCGACCGAATGATATGTTTAACAAAAAAGTTTAACGCAAATTAAGTCAAACTGGCAGCGCTTAACGATGTGCGACATAGATGAATATCTGTGTGAATTTGGCTGCCTGTGTGGTGAACAAGTGTGTGTGTCTATGTGTGTGTGTGTATGTGAGAGAGTGTGTGTGCTTAGTCGTGTGTCCTGTTCGGGACAACCCACAGTGCCTGCAGTTTTGCCTGACAGCGGGTAGATGGCCAATGTCCCCTAAATTGTAGAGCTGGCTTTAATTTACACACAAAACGAGCTTCGTTCAAGGGACAGCTCACAGGACAAAGGACCAGAGGAAATGGAATATTGTAGAACATTCCCACGCTGGCAGAGCACAAATTAAGTTTGTAAGAAATCCACATATCAAAAAGGAAATCAACTCAAGACGTCAACAAATAAAAAAAAAAACTTTGACTTAAAGGCGACAACACACTGCGCTCTGCTGAATTCAAGTTTATTGTGCTCTGTGCCCCATAAAGTTAGACGAATCCGAAATTGTATTTAATTTTGATTTTATTTTATGTATTTTTAATCAACAGCAGCCGCGTTCAACTGGCATAAAAATCGCAAGTTTGATTGATATTTTGAATACTCAGTAGAACACAACCGCAGTTCGCCTTTCACTCCATAGAATATATATTCCTAATCAGAGCGAAGATCTAATTTGCCTTGGCCAGAAATGTCTATTTGTCTTTAAGAGCGCGTCCTTCCATTTTAATCTGCTAATTTTAAAATGATCACGTATTCTGTCTAATTTTTTCAAGAAGCAACAAAGAGCTTTTGCGATTGCAATGTACGATGGGCAAATTAGATGGAAAATTGAAAAGTGTGAAAAAAGAGGCTCGTACTTGAACTAATGAGGTTCTAGAACCAAATCAAACTGTCGGCTATGTGGTTTACGGTTGAATCTTCCTGCCTTGAAGTTTCGTTCGTAATTTTGGTCAAAAGACCATGAGTTGAATACGTTCAATTGTTGCTATAAAATTAATTAATACAGTTGCATCTTGAAGCCGAAAAATCATCATTAGTATAGACTCTATGTCTATTGAAATAGACTCTATTGCTTTTGGAACTACGTCCATTACACTCGCTGTCCTTATGTAAGTAAAAAACAAGTAAAATTTCAGTATTCATATTTTGTACAGACTAATATTGTTGTACTGCAAATGCGAAATTATCAATGTGTCTCGCAAAATTATGCTGTCAATATTTGCATTGAACTTAGCTGTGTGAACCTACGCGTACTTCACCTACTAAAACGTTGTACAGATATTATTCCTGTTTGACATCCTGTCAAATGGGAGAACTGTTGCCACACACTGTTCGTTTTGCGCGTCATTGGCATATGTTTTTGTGTGTGTGTGCGTGTGTGTGCCTGGGTGTGTGAGCGAGTGTCTGCTTGCCAGACCATTAAGTTTTTAATTTCTATGCTGCCTGTACGAGGCGTCAACGAGTCGAAGGTTCGAGGCGTGACTCTAACTGCCAGACTGCAGCTTTTTGGACCGTAAGACAATTATATACATATATATAGATAAATATATATATATATATATATATACCATATATATTATTTTTATATATTGTATGTATGCATGCAACAACTACAGCCTGTTCGTTGTTTTCTTTTAATTACGCAATCGTCTTATATTAATTTTCTTAGGTGTGGCAACCAATTAAGCTTTTAATTAAAATTTAAAAACAAAAAAATGCCTGCTGCCAAAAAGGAAAAATAAAAAGATGCCGAGGAAGATGTTCCATACTCGCAGGCGCCAGGGAATTTATAAAGTTGCCGCCAACGTCTTCGAATAAAAAAAGACCCAAGTAAAAATATTTGAAAAAAAAAACTACGATGAAAACTTGCCGCAAAACTTTTGCTCGCAAGGACGAGCAAACTGCTGAGTAGCTATTTCTGATAATGGGCGAGTTTTTAATCGAAGACTTATCGCAAAGTCATCAGAAAAGTCGTTCAGGGTCGCGCGGTTTCATTGTGGCACGTGACACGCGTGACACGCGTGCAACGCCTGCCCTGCCCTGGCCGATTAATTCTCAATTGAAATTTACATTTGTATGCACAGCAGCGTTAGCTACAACAACGCCAGCAACAACAACATCAACCACAAAGACAGCCATAAATTGGGTTGACCCGTTGACGTTGTCGCTGGGCAGTTATCAAAATATCTTGCGAGCGACTCCTTCGGTCGTGCCGCCAGAATAAGCATTCAAAGTGTCTTTTGTGACTTTTTAGGCTTTCTAATATCCTTCTTGAGGGCATTCGAGTCTTCACACGAAGTTTGTAACGCCCAATATGGGACATTGAGTATATAAGTATATTCTTGTTTAGTATCTATGGCCGACTCGAGGTAGGCATGCCATCTGTGTGTTTGGCAATACGTGTCAATTCATTTTGCCCATCGAGATATTTTAAAGATATATCAGTTATGTGCAGCACTATTATTTAGATATGTGCGCAAATCTTAATCAAATCGTGCCACTATATTGCGTTGGAGCAATCGGTCGGATAGAAAGGCACATCTATGCCGCATGCCTACAAGCGTAGTTAATCTTCGGCGTGCTGAATGTAGCCGCAGTTTCTATTTTTTCTTTCAGGTCCATCGCATCAGGCACTAATGGACCTTGAATGCCACTGTGGCTGCTTGCTTTCAAATCTTAGCAGTCATCAGTCAAGTGACATCCTTTTAAGGATTAACCTGCATTGTGGCACTGCAGTGGCACTCGGCAAGCTATTTTGGTACATTCATAAGAGCAGCCAAGTGGTGCAGGATGGGAATAATTAGGAGCTTATGACATGTGTGCTAATTATGCTTAAAAGCAATTTAACCTCGCAAGAATTGTTGCCAAGAGTGCACTATATTTAGCTTCAGCTCAGCGCAATGGCTTTTGCTAATTGAATCAAAAATGAGTGCACCACTTAAAACTGAGTAAGGATGCGATTTTCAAGTCAGGGTATGACTATTCAAGCTAATTGCCATAGAAAAATAAGCTTGGACTTAAAATGACCTGGCTGTCAGACTCTTCTAGCTGAGGCTAGATCTTGATACTAACATTGATTTGTGGACATCGAGAATAATTCGGATAGTAATAAATAAATTTGATGTTTACAAGCTCAGAAATGACGAACAAACGAACAGATATTGTGGTCAAATTGTCTGGCTTTGACAACTGCATTTATGCGGACGACCTTATGAAGAAAATAAAAAAATAAATAAAATAACGAATGGAAGATTTCTGTTGGTATTAAAGCTTAATTCTATTCAACTACCATTTTTTATTGGGCGTATAAAATGTCGTCTATCCATCTACTCGATATATACATTATAATTTGTAGTCTTTGAAAATGCGAATAGTTTATACTTTTATTACGGGTCAACAATGTGCACCTACTTACTAACCAACACACACACACACACACACAAACAGCCACACATGAATTTTGTTGTATCTGTGTTCAATTTGGTTGGCTCCGCTCGTAAATGACAATAATTGGCCTTGGCTTGATGAAAGTTTCTCCGTTGCAGAGTGCAATAAGAGAACTTGGCCAATTGCTATCAGTGGCAGCAAATAAGCAGCTCGATGGTTTAAATGAGAAGCGAGAAAGGGAACGAGACAGAGACAGAGATAGAGAATCAGTGAGATAGAGCGAGGGACAGAGTCTAAGGCAAAATTAGCTTTCATTCGTTTCAGTTCTGCTTCTTGTTCTCATATAGTTTGTTGTTTGGGGTCCAACTAGCAGTTGCCATTGCCATTGCCATTGGCAACGTGACTTTTCTTTGCGCTGGCTGCTGCTGTTTTTACGGGGACAACTGCAACAGTGGCATCAGCAGTAGCATCAGCTGCCTGCCATTGTTAGATTGTTGGCCTGTTGGCTTGTTGGCTTGTTGGCTTGTTGGCTTGTTGGTGCCATGCCAAAACGCATAACTTGTAATAACGCGCTGACCCCGACGCCTGCACACAACCACACACACAACCAAACACACACAATCGCGCACGCACACAACAACACATGCTAACATGCAGATGCACTTAGGAGTCAAGCGGCGTTAGGAGCTTGTTGGGGTGAGCTGGAACAAAATGCCGTTGAAAGTGCACTCGAAATCGCAATGGAAAATGAAAATGGAAATGGAAATGGAATGTCAACTTACCACACGGCGTGCAACGGGAGCAGCGACTTTAACGGAATTGTGAACACGTTGGCTGCTTCTAAATTGTTGTTGCTGTTGCTGTTGTTCTTGTTGCTGCTGGAATGGGGCACTTTTTCAGCAGACAAAAACAAACGAAAAAAAAACTCAGAAAAAAAAAATGTTGCTACAACAATTTAGTTGCTGTTTTCTTGCTTTTTGTACATGATTAAGTTTTTGGCAGTAATTTTCGTTGCGTTCGTTGTTAAATGTTTCTGTCTTAAAGTTTATTGTGGCAGTGGACGTTCCTTAGTTGGCAGTGTGTCGGTGGGCTGCTGGCAATTCTATGAGCTGTCTGTTTTCTGAGCTAATTATTATTATATTTTATTTTGCCATGCACAGCTGTCTATTAAAAATACATAAATTTGCACTTAAGTCGTGGCACTGTAAGAACTTATGCAGTAACACGCGCGAGCACACACACACACAGACACACACACACACACGCACACACGCATACACACATGAAAGCGACACTTTCGAAATGCCAGCCAAGCTCGGTCGGTTGCATTTCCGTTGCCTACTTTTAAGCGCGCAAAGTAATTCTTTTTGTGCGCCTAGCGCTCACTGCCAATTTGAAATGCACAACACGTAACTACACACGCACACACAATTGCGTACAGACACACGCGCGCACGTACAAGCTTACATCCACACACACACACACTCAATATGCTTGATATTTGCCACAGAAATGTCGCAGAATAATGAATGTAAAAAAAAACATCTTTTTTGTAATATGCATTTCTGCATGTTCATGCACTTCTGTTTTATTCACTCTAACTTTTTGCACGGTCGCTCGCGCTGCCAATCAAAAGTCATTCACTTTGCTGCCAGCCTTCAGTATTTATCAGCAACAAGCAAGAAATATGTATTTATAAAAAAAAAAACAAAAAAAAAAAAATAACAAAACGTTTTGATTATTATTATTTTTTTCTTTGAGATTCTCCTGATGCTGCTGACCGTTGTCCATTCAAAGTTTAAAACTGCCAGCCAAAAAGCTGCTGCTGCTGTTCTCTTTTGCTCCTGATTCGCTGCTGTTACTGCTGCTGCACGTCCAAGCCGTTCGGTTGCTCGCTGGCAACTGAGTCGAATGCTGGCTGGGACGTGCCTCTTATCAAGTGGTGGGCGGCATGCGTGCGGGATATTTTACTGCCACTGTTATCAAAAATTTCCCTGCTGTAATGCCGCTGTTAACTGAAAGGACAGTTACCGAGGTCCTTCAGCTTTTATACTGTGTAAGTTTAACTGAAAGCTATGTCGCACAAGATCAATCCCAAACTTACAAGTAATTATATTCCAAACTAGATTTTATTTCATTTTTACAATTCATTGAAATTGGGTTAGGCTATGCAGGCCATTCGATCTGGAGGTACATAAGTCAATTGTGTTGCCTATTGAATTGAAAGATGGGCAGGCATAGAATTGGGTATATGTTTTAATTAATACGAGCTTAATTACAACTTAAAGAGGCTCAATTTAGAATATTTAATAAATATTTCGATGAAGTTTTTAATAAAACGCACTACTATGCGATTCTCATGAATCTAAGTAAGGCTTTCAGGCTTGAATGCTAGGCTTATAGTTGCCTGACCGTTTTAATGAATACGGGCTCAAAACTTTGACTTTGAAGTTGCGCATTATAAAATATTAGAAATATGTTTCGGAAGAATCGCCCTTTATGCAATTTTTAATGGAGTCAAGTACAGCTTTCAAGCTTAAACGCTTTCAATTCTTTAGTTTTTAAGGCTACTTTTAGTTTATATAATTTTGCGGATCCAATAAACCATAATTGTATGTGTCTATGCATGTACCAAAAGGTCAGCAAGCAAATTTAAAAAATATTTTTCAACATCGCCCAACTATGATATATGTATGTCTGTTTGTGCATATGGATGCTTTACATAGCAAACGCAGACCAAGTTTATTTACCACAGCGCCGAAATGCAGATACTTAAATAAGCTTTATAGATTTAATCCTTTAATTATAAGTGTTTCATTAACTAGGTTTGTTGGGGAATCGCATTAACTTTACCTCTGCTTTCAGACGCTTACTACTCTACTCTCTACTCTACTCTCTACTCTTTCTTGGCCTTGCTCACATTCTAGTTAGCTCTCTACTTCTTTTGTTTATTCAGTTATGTGGATATATTAACGACTGTCTCCAAATTTCTTTTAATGTATGATTTTTGAGTATATATATATATATATATATATATATATATATACATATATATATATTTATATTTTAATGTTTATAAACTTATTATCAAAGATCTATGTTCATTAAGGACTTGCTTTACCCTTCTCATAAAAACCACCCCATGGACGCAATATAGGATGAAAGTTAAATTTTGTTTTGTTAAATCTTTTAATTGCGCAACCGGCCAACTATACCGTAATTGCTTATGATGAAAATATATTTTTTAATTTAAGCCAAAATGGAGTTGCTTTTAAAAGTAGAATCTGGCTAACTAACGATTATAATAATTAATTTTCTTTGAAACGCATTGAGCCTTAAGTCTTGGGCAGTCTACAACGCGTATTTATCAAATGCATTAAATGCTGCCTTGCGTTGAAGGAGGCTGAGACGCGAACCCGTTGGCATTACTCCCGTTGATGTAAAGTCGTGGGTGTGCCCCAAGTAAGTTGCCTGCATGTGAGTTGGCTTTGTGTATGGGTCCGTTTCCGTAGCGGTTTTCGATTCGGCCTTAGTCTAAGTTACAATTAAAGTCCTGTTCGCCCAGCTTGTATCTCCTTCTTACGCCATCTCGCTGCTTGTCTCAGCTGTGGTTAGCGGGCTCTGCAATTTCAAGCCAACAACAGCCAAACAAGCTTACAACCAACGAAACGCACAAAATCAAAACATGAACCACACGGCAAATGGCAGTGGAAAGGCGGTTGGCGAGGACAATAGCCTGGTTATGGTGGCAGATGCAGATGCTACTTGGCTGGACTTGAATGCTGGAGCTGGATAGTAATCGTATATGGGGGAGCTGGCAAGTGTTCGTAAGCTATTCTGCTTATCTTCTTAGGTTACGTAATCTCTGCTGAAACATCAACAGCGAGTTTTGAGTAGAAGCGAACAGTGAGCGAGAAAAGTAACATATAACAGTGCTCTAGTCGTTGTCGTCCGACCATAAGATAACCTGAGCCTAACGCCAAGCTGTCATTGCCAACATTACATTACCCGGTATTTAAACACGCTTCGCACCTTATTCCCATACATAGAAAATGTATTTTTGAATGTGTTGAAAAACACTTGCAATGTAATCGAATTCAGATCGACGCGTTTACATAGAATATATATGGTACTGCAGATGTACATATCTTGCAAAATAGAAGGAAGCCAATATCGATTGAAAGATGGCTGGTTATATCACCTACTTATGTCCCACCTTGCGTTTACCACTGCCTTCGGTACATAAATAAATACCACATACATTTTTCAAGCACTTCTGCATTACAAACTAACTGCTTGCCAATTTTCAGCCATCTGCACAGTAACGGCCTGAGCAATTATTAGCATTTATGAAAATCGCATAGAGAGGCCGTTTGAGAATTGTATCACATTTTGCAAATTCTGCTGAGTCACTTAACCATAACCAGCCACCTGCGCAATAACATGCATAGCCAAGGCCTTATAAAATTGCAGAGCCTGGGCAATTATTACCATTTATGAAAATCGAGTAGAAAGGCCTTTTGAGGCTTCTGTTACATTTTGCATTTTGCAATAGTCAGGTACCTGCACAGTGACACCCATGGCCAAAAAATACACAGATTCAGAGCCTGGTCATTTATTAAAATCGCATAGAGAGGACGTTTAAGGCTTGTTTTTTTTTTTACTAAATATCCGCCCATCAAATCCTGAGACAGAGTCAGAGCCTGGGATATTATTAGCATTTATGAAAATCAAGTAGAGAGGCCTTTTGAGGCTTGTATTACTTTTCGCAATTGCTGCTGAGCCACAAGCTAACTGCCTGCCAATAGCAAGCCACTTGCATAGTGCATCCATGGCCAAATAATAAACAAAGGCAGATACTGAGCAATTATTAGCATTTATGAAAATCACATAGAGGTGCGTCTTAAGGCTTGTAATACATTTTGCCAATTCTGCTGAGTCACTAAATTTTAGCCCACCAATAACCAGCCATATGCACGGTAACCAACATACCCAAGGCCTTAGACAGGGCAGGGGGTGACCAATTATTAGCATTTACCAGAATCGAGTAGAAAGGCATTTGAGGCATCTTTTACATTTTGCATGGCCTGTGGAGGCACCAGCTAACAGCCTGCCAATACCAAGCCGCCTGCACAATGACAACCAAAGCCAAATTGAATTTTATTAGTATTTATGAAAACCGCATTGACGGGCCTTTCGCGGCTTCTGATTAATTTTTTAAACCATGCTGAATCACCAAACAACTGCAAACTGAACGGTAACAGCCGATGCCAAGTCATAGACAAAGGCACTGCCTGAACGTTTAGCGTTGATGAAAAGTGCGTAAAGAGGCCTTTTAAAACTGAAGCAGTAACTAACTATCAGCTACCCAATAGCCATCCATCTGCACAGTCACATACAAAGACAACGCCTTAAGAACGGCAGAGTGTGAGTAATTGCAAGCGTTTATGAAAATCGCGTAGAGAGGCCAATTTTTGAGCTAATCAATGAAATATTTGCCGCCAGGTTGGTTTGACATTAAATGAGCCCTGCAGCTACGCCTCTGGCATCTGTCTCTGGCTTTTGCCCAGTAAGGTCTCCAACGCATGCACCCTACTGCCTGCTGGCTTCGTTAGTGCAGATTGTTAGCTGAACAATTGCCGGCTACTAAGGCAATGGGTAAGTGCTAAGAAATAGGGGGGCTATGTTTATGGCACTCGCTGTGGTTTGGGTACTACTACAACAAGCGCCACTGCAACTGGGTCTATGGCCCCGCCAACTGGCATGGGGCTGACACTAAAGCTTACGTTGTTGCTGCTGCTGCTGATGCTGTGGCTGCGGCTGCTGCGGCTGCTGCTACTGGCGTCGCCGAGCTCACTTCAGAACTATTTCAATAAGCGTTACGTTAGGAACGCGCATTGTCCTTCACCCTGTTTTCTCGACTGTCGACTGCCGACCGGGTACGTTGTCGAATGTCGTTGCGTTACGCTTTTGTCATCTGCCGTTGTCATCATCGCAGTCGCTGTCGCTGTCGCCGTCGCCGTCGTCGTCGTCGTAGTCTGCGTTGCCTACAAGCAATTTACAGCGTTTTTTACATTTTGCATTTTGCGATTCTCATTTTGATTTTGGTTCCTATCGTCGTCGTCGTCGTCGTCGCCGTCGTCTTCATCACTGGCGTCGCTGGCAGCATTGCTGCAGCTTCCGTTTCCGTTGTGTGCATTGCGCCGTGTAGCTTTGTTGATTGTCAGCGACCTGTATGCCTCCACTCAGTCTCTCTCAGTATCTCAGCCTCTCAGTCCCAGCTACTACTGCCCGTGACATGTCAGGCGGCGGCCATAGTTAGGGGCGCCAACTCAACCCACTTCAGTGTCGCGCCTGTTTCTCGAGTCCTAGTTCTTAAGTGCGACACCTTTCCGCAATCATCCCACGCTATCTACGACTGTTGCGACTTTAACTTTGAAATTGCAGCCGCTGGCAGACAACACCACTGGCTGTGGCATTTGAGGCGCAGGCCCAGTCCGCGTAATAGCAACAATGCCATCGATATGTCTAGGCAAGTCAAACAAAAACCAAGCATAGCCAAATTTTTTTTATTTCCTCCCCGCGCCAGACTCAGACGTGCTCGGTAACTAGGTCAGTGGCAATATTTTTACGAGGGTTTCCCAAAAAGTGCGTGCTCATATGTTGGGCCTTTTTTTCTTTCCCAAGTATCTTTTAAATGTTACACAACGTACTTAATTGAAGTCAGTGAACCTAAAATGATTTAATGAAAACCGCATAGAAAGGCCGAGTGAAATTGTGAGTAAACGATAAGGAAACCAGACACACATAAAGTTAAATATATATATGCTAGATAACTCACATAAGATATTCCATGCTTGGAACCTATTAACCCACCCTCGCATTGGAACTGTTGATATTATTGCTGTTGTCTTTTGGCACTCCCCTGTCTACGTCTGCCGCCCAATGGTTGGCGTCGCCCCATTCTATGCCTTCACCTTCAATTTCTATGCTTCATTGCTCGCCGTTTTTCGCTTGCTCTGTTCAGCGCTCACTTCAGGCCTTAGCCAAAAAAAAAAAAAATAAGAATAAGAAAAAATAAATGCCTTGACGCAGCATGTTCTACATTTTGAGAGTGACATAGATTAGCTCGGCAACCGCAACCCTACCCCACACCGAATGCTTAAGGTTGCCGCCATGCCATTTTGTTGCATGGAAATCAATAGTGTGTGACTGCCATATGCTCATCAGAGCAGTCTCAGCCTCAATGTGGACCTCAGTAGGAGGCTAGCATCGGGCACTTGGCCGACTGCAGATGATTCTCTCGATAGACGTGGTGATTGTCATTCTTGTTGCTGTCCTTTTGTCAGTCGGAATGCTTGCTGCAGCTCGGTTTAATTAACACTGGGATTATGTTGCAGTGATTAGGAGATAGGTAAAAGTTGCGTAAATTAAGTCACTCACTCCACCCACCTAAACGCTCTGCAGAGTATTGCATTTTGTGATGGGACTTTGGCTGTGATAAATCTGCCAGGCAGGCCTGCTGAAAAGGCTTCCCTTTCACAGCTGCATAGAAAATTGGCTGGAAGACATTATCTTTTCAGTTGAGTCGCTTCAATTTTAATTAAACCCAGTCTTTTTACTGTTTCAATGTCTCCAACCGCCCAAAAATAAGTAAAGGTGCCCAAGTCGAAAGTATGCTGGTAACAGGCAGATAATAGTTCTTTCATATGCGTGTAGCTTTGTGAAACTGCAAAGTTAAGTGAGAATAATTTAAATGTCATGCAATTTTTTCATGCAATAACTTCAATATGGGGTCAGGATGTCTCCTTCTACGTGTTACGTATTTCACGACATCATTTCAAAACAAATAAAAGTCAGTTTTAATAGAAACTTTAGATTAAAATCTAAAGCACATGTGAGATTTTTAATGCCAGACATACGATCGGGCAAATTGGATTATGCGAACTGCTGGCTGAGAGTTCATTTTAGTCATCGCATCTCTGTTCCGCTTTATGCTCTACGTTAGCCAATTAATATATCAGTTGGCCGCCAGTCCGGCAACTGCTGGAGGGATTAATTAATGAGCGTTAACAGAGAATTTACCAGAGCTTGCTCTGCCGTTGCGCCAACTAAACTACTGTCCAATAATCGTAACTATCTGGCCAGCAGGACGACGCCTCGCCAACTGCTGGATAACTGGCTTGGAACAGAATTACAATTATATCACTCATACGAGCTGCTGGACTTATGTCCTGCCAAGCAGTCAGGCAGCCAGGCAGCCAGGCAGCCACTGGGACTAGCTCCGTAGCTTACTTGTGCTTTAGGCCCAAGACCGAGTGACCACAGGCGACTGGCACTAATTGCCAGTTCTGTGGTCTTGGCTTTCTTGGCCCCACTGGCGATTACTCATTATTCAATCTGGTTGCTGAATGCTTTAATTACGTTTGTTTTGCCAATTAAAAACAACACGCAACACGTAACGCAGTAAAACGGTGACCGAACAGAATCCGGACCGGACAACGGCCACGGCCACTGCCAATTGTTGGTGCATTGACCTCGGGTCTCGTTTACCAAGTGCCAGTGCCCCAAAAAAGTGTGCTAAAAGCTGAAGCAACGTTCAACGCTCAACGCTCAAGACGAACGCTTATTTGGCACGCAGGTGCCGCAACAACACTGCCCGCCTCCAGCCCCCAGGCCCCACCGCGACATGTAAAATCTCTGCCAGCTCACTCGACAGCCGACTGTCGACAGTCAACAGTCGACAGCCAACAAGAGCGCGTTGACGCACTTTCATTTCCACTTGCCACTTGCCACTTACCACTTGCCACTCGCCACCCCCCTTGATACCCTACCTTGACGCAGCTGTGCCGCAGCCTTTGAGAAATTAATGCGGCCATTGTTTGCGCCATTTGCCGCTGAATGATGCCCTCGCACAGTGGCAAACGTTGACACGCCATTTTCAGCGGACTCCAGAGATGCTTCTTGACCTGCAATAGATTAAAATCTCACTCACAAATACAGAGCAACAGATCCGAAAAAAATGAGTGGGTGGTGCGATTCCCGCTTCAAGCAGGACCTCTTATATAAGGTTCACTTCGTGAGGCTGCTTTTTCACATTCATTAATCCAGATGTGTATGCAAAATATTAATTTTATTTACAATAGCCCGTTGTGCTGAAAATATTGCAATCTATAGATATTTTCATAAACAAAATGCGGGCTACATTAATACAATAATACAATACAATAAATATCTGGCAAATATGGCTAGACATGTTAATTGCAACGATTTTCAGTTGTTTAAAAGTTCTTATTTTGAGCCATACTAAATATGACTTAGCTTCAAAGTAAAATATAAATTGTGTAAAACAAAATTTGAGAATTTCAGACTTGAATAAAACCTGATCTGATTTACTTGATTAAAGTCGAGCAATCTCATTTCCAGAAGGATTTCCTATATTATCGACTAAAAGAGTTTGGTTCCATATATTGAAACAACAATATCAAATGCCGTCAAGCTAAAGAAAGGTCTATATGTAATGAGAACTTTGAGTGAGATGGATTTAATCCAAGTTGGATCAATCTACGCAAATTGAAAATGTAAACAAATTTGCCGACCAGAAGTTACTTGACTCTTAGACATATTCCAGGAATTAACCTGGCAATTTGCATGACATTAACATATTTTGAATAGCTCGCATGTCGTTTTATACCACTGTAGCATAGTTGGCAGAACTTCATTACCAGGCGGCTGCGTAGGCTGAGATTTATTCAATTTAATTTGAAATCGGCGTCAATGGGCTCCTGTTTAGTGGGACGTGGGCTACGCGCTTTACGTTGTGCGCTGTGCACGGGGCATAGGAAATAGAGTTCGGGGCAAAAGGACATGTGATTAAAAATTGTTTTCAAAGTTCATTGACACGCAGCCGACGCCGACGTTGACGTTGACGTTGACGTTGCCGTTGACGCAGCCGCGGCTACTGTCGGAAGCCATTCACAAGCGAGGCGCAATCAAAGACTGCCTAGCAATTTGGCGCCTATTTTTTTTTTTTTGGCACAGCTGTAATTGATTTTGTCCCTGGAGAATGGCTCGTCAACATACGCGAAAACCAAGTTAGGTTGATCGACCCGACAGCGATTGACTGGAAGATATCCTTTACACTTATGAGTTGAGCATTTGGAATTAATTTCCTGCAACTTAACCAGGAGCGGTTGGGTACAACGAAATTGATTGAGTTGATTTGTGAAGGACACAGTTGCATATCTGCTTTTGATCAACAGCTAGAGATTAACTTAAAGCATAGATTGTTTAAGCACTGCTCTATGGTTTCTTAGTTGGGAGTCATGCGTGTGGATTAGCTGGATACTGGCTGATTATCAAACGGGGCAGACTCTTCTTAGCATCCTTCTGTTAACAACACGAAGTGCGTCGTGATTTTAACGAATAGGGAACTGCAGAGCAAAAATACGCACACAATGTGACAGATTAAATGTACTTTTAGATTTAAAGATATTTTAAATTGGAATGGTCAATGGCGACAAATCATATCTATCAATATTTGTCAGAGCCAGTTTTCCATATCTTAAGAAACATCATTATTTACAAACCAGACCTTTTATGGCTCTCGCCCGAACTGCCCTTTCACGAATGTTGTTGTTGATGCTCTGCTGTCTTTGCTGCGTATTACAGCGCATATCACTCATACGCCTTGTTGCCACATCTGGTCAGAGGGGGAAATGGCAGGCCTGCGGAAGTCAGACAAAAAGATATCCGCCTGTCAATGATCTTCATTTTTTATGTGTTGCAAGGGGCGGGCCGGGTCATTATTAATATTTTTATTTTACTGTCAGACGCTTGTCCCTTGCCTCCTTTTTTTTTTTATTTGCCACTTGGCTGTCTGGGCGATAAATAGCGGGCATAATTGTCGCCGTGGCCCTCTCGCCCAGAAGCATCAGGCAGCCACATGCCGCTGGCAGTTGGCAAATGTTTTTGATTTACTTAACGGCTACCAAAGGAGTCCCAGTTTATTTTTCCCAGACTCAGACCCAAGCCCAGTCCCAGTCCCAGTCGCAGCCCCATTCCCAGTTCCATTCCCAGATTCTCCCGGTTCCAGCTGCCAGTTGACCCAATTTCTGTCGCTCTTGCCATTGTTATGGCTGTGGCTCGCGTTGGCGCTGCTGTCCTCTGTGGTTAACTGCTGAAGGAATAATTCATTATGTATTTGGTCGGCGTGTCACTTAATTTGAGTGGCCTTCGTTACCCCATTTCCCGATTCCCATTCAGCGATGCGGGCAATTTGCCTGCAAACTAATTGTCCACGTTGGGAATCGATTAAGCCTCTAAGCGAGACACAGTCACACTCCATATCCACATCCACATCCACACCCACGCACACACACACACACACACCTCAGCCAGTCTGATGGACAGCTGTTTTCGTGTCTTATATTCAAGTTAAATTGTTTATTTGCGTTACTTTTATGGGCTTCGTCGTTGACAGCAATTTGTTTGCCCACAAGAGATGTCTGCACAGAGACTGGCACTGCGTGTCTTGCTTCCTATTGTTGCTTTGAAGTGGATAAGCATTTTGTTCGTTGAATGTCAATTGAATAGTTTTTTAAGATGCAAAGCAGAAGGAAGGAAAGTATTAGAGATACCTGATATGAGAATTTATCGATTGAAAGCACTTTAGCCCGGCTATCTCTTGACTGCGTTGCCGGAATAGTGCCTCAATTTAAGACCCAAACGCAGGATATTCACAATGAATGCCTTGTAAACCTATGCAGATTCAACTTTTTGTCCAGTCTGATTACCAAACCGACTGACTTACTGACTCACTGATTGGTGACCATGCACAGCTTCAATGGTGAAAGCTAAAAAGCTTCCTTTTTTACAGAAGTTTCCTCATGTATAAAGTATAAAGTTTCTTTGTTTATCCTTCCCTTAGCTTCTTATTCTTCAAATTTACCAAGATCTGCATCTTCTGACAGACTTCAATCTAGTATTTAGTCCATGTGAGACACAGCTTTTGCGGAAATCAACTATGCCGGGAATTCAGATTTAACATTTTTTCTGGGTACAAAGTTAAAAATTCTCAAATCTAAAATGTACAAATTCTAACCCGGACAGTGCCGAGTTAAATTTTTAGTATATTCCCTGTCTGTATGTATGTATGTCTTATGAACATACAAGAGGCAAACATATAGATATTTGTATTAAAAATATACGTATTTTGATATGTTGCCCGACTAAGCGCGTCTCATGAATTCATAGAATCAACAAGTTGTGTTGGAATTCTAAAAAACATTATGTAATTGGGTACAAACTAATGTTTACATGTATGTTTATATGTACGAGGACCGACATGCGTTCATGCATATATGTATGTGCGTATGCGGGCAAGTGTATATTTTTGTTGTAAGTATTTATATGTGTGGGAATGTTTGTGTAAAAATATGTTTATGTTATGTTGTACATATATATAAATACATTTCAATATATAAAAATATATGGATATAAGTATGTGTTGATGCATGTGTGCATGTTTTTTATACAAATGGCAGTTAATCAGAGCACTACAAAAAAAAAAAGAAGAAATTTAACATGTCGCCTTACTATGCGATTCTCATGAAATAAAGAATTTCTCACAGATTTTCATGTTTTAAGTGGTGCCATCACAGGTTGTCTCACTCTAATTCACTTGTTGGCTCTGTATTTTTATCTTTCTTCCTCTCTCTCTCCTCTTTCTCTCTCTCTCTCTCTCTCTCTATAGATTATACGTATTCTTTAATTCCGCGATATTTAAAAGTTTCTAAAAATTAATCAACACTTTGAGCTCAACAATAATACACATATCATCTAGGTTTGAACACAGCTCATTGGCTAATTTTCAACTTACATTTAGCAAAAGCTAAGATCACATTATTAAAGCGAATGCCACGGAACACAGACATAGATGGGAATGTGCTCTATCAGCAAGCAGCGCTGTCCCCATGTTTATAAGCTTGTCGAAAGTTGCTTCCTTTAATAGTTGCAGGTGTTGTTGGTGTTGTTGTTGTTGTTGTTGTTGTTTTTGGTGTTGTTGTTGCTGTTGCTGTTGTTGGCCTTCGTTGAGCTGGTTGGCTGGCCTTCAACCCGCCACCCTGTCGCATCCAATTAACTTTGTTTGCCTAATCAGAATGCAACGTACATACGCCTTACATCGTCCAACGACGAGTTCCTGGAGCTCTGCCTGGGCCGCTGCTTGAGCCTTTGCCTTTGCCTGGCGCTGGTCGGTCAGCCATGTCTGGCTTGCCCTTGCCCAACTGCGTGCGTGCCAGGACTTTTGCCAGGAGTCTGCTTCGCCGTCATACGCTGCGAACTACTCGTCTGGCCTTGTCCGTTTTATGGACTTTTATTGAAGACCCACTCACACACGTACACACAGAAACACACACACACACACTCGCTCACACTCGCACTGCTCCGCACGCATTTGCGAAACTAAAAGCCTGAGTCCCAAAATAGTTCAACTTTCAGCTGTCTCAGACGGCAGACAATATTTGGGCTGAGCACGAAGGCGGCTGCCCCTTGTAACGCATTCATTAGACACCAACTTGACCCAATTTCTACACTTTTTATTTGGGGAATCTTTCGTTCTTTCTACTTGTTTCTCCCTTTCTATGCTGAAAGGTGCTGCGACTGGCATTTTTGTGCTTTCTCCCGACGAGAGAGATTAACTTTTTTTTATGCGTTTCAATCGTGAAAGCAAAACTGCTTTAAGATGGCTTAGGGATTTGCCTAAAACAAGACATAAGTCACGAAGGGCTCTCACCCATTTCCATAACAAAAACGTAGATAATATTTTAAGATTTTTTATGAACAGGAAAGCAAAAAGCATTTAACATGAAATCTAAATCTCTTAGCCCAATATCGCCTGCAGTCAGGGTGTTGGTTGGGTTAGGTCAGGCCCCGCTATCCTGACAATATTGAAGGCAAGGGCTTGGCATGGGATGCGTGCATGTTGTGCGTACATGCCCCCCACACCCCCCCCCCCCCCCTTCACCGCACGGCAAAAAGTTGCAGATCGCCGCAGCAGAAGTTTTGCCAGAGTTTGGTTATTATCCGCGCTTAATGAGCGAAATTTAATATTTTGCGATGGGTATCTTTCAAAACTGAAAATAGCGAATAGTTCATTAATTAATTCTGTTGAAATCTATAAACATATGTTGTTAATTGGACTTTTAGCTTGCTCATGGCTGATATTGTGCAGCACTCGGCGGCTCTTTTACCTGCGCCCGCATCACCAACCCTCACGCTCCATTTATCACCGCCGCAACGTCGAACATCCAGGTATTTTTTGCACTCAGCAGGGCTGCAACTATGGCGCAGTGTTTGGTTTGTGTTTCTGTTTTTGTTTTTGCTAACTCGTGGCTGTAGCTTTTACTGTTGGTCTAGCTGAAGGCCTTAGGGATAAGCCAGCCGAGAACGTGCACCGCAGGGCTCCACAAAGTTGAGTCCCAAGCCCAGTCCCCAGCAGCAAGTCAATGGCCAATCAATAGGGAAACTTAAAATCTATTGAATTATTTGTACGCCATCCGCCAGCAACGGCAGACAGCATTAACTAATGGCAATAGCCGGACCCGTTGTACTCCATCTCATCCATTATGTATCTATTAAGAGGCTGGACATGTTGCCAAATTGCCAGCCGGTTGTCAATGCTAATTTTAGGCTGCTTGTTGCTGAACGGCAACGTTCAATGCTGCTGCAAGTCCACAGATTCGCAGCATCAAATATTGATTGACGAACATGAAATCCCACGCACACACAACTACACACAACTACACACAACAACACGCATGCACACACGTCCAGGCACATGCATATATGTATACGTATCAATTATGCACATGCCAATTGGAGTTCTGCATGCTGCAATTAAGTCCCAACTGCATTGCCTCAACTGGGAGCCGCTGAGCGGGCGCGGGGCATGCGGACAGAGTAACTTTTAAGTCCATTTGTGTCATATGCACGA
The DNA here is from genome assembly GCF_030788295.1 of Drosophila virilis. Taxonomy (NCBI): domain Eukaryota; kingdom Metazoa; phylum Arthropoda; class Insecta; order Diptera; family Drosophilidae; genus Drosophila; species Drosophila virilis. The sequence continues at coordinate 27,506,527 of NC_091543.1, read as the reverse complement.
GCAAAACCAAACACACACGTCGGCGAAACTAATGAAGGCTAAATAGCGTATTGTTTTCAAGTTTGATTTCTTATAAGATTTCTTGTTCTCAATTATCCTTCAATACGACTGTCAGCTCAATTCGAATGCATCCACAGGAAGACAGGATATGCTCCCAGCAGGGCTGCAGGCGGGATTTGAGTGAAAGAGGTCTTAGAGGAAATCAGAATTCCAAACATGATTACCATGAAACGAACCTTCCTTCAACCAGATTGGATGGCTAAAAAACTGCCATCATTATTCAAGGCTGCGCATAGAATTTGCCACAGTCTCAACTTGAGTTGCGGTTGAAATTGAACAGTGCGTTAATCAACAATCAATTAGTCAGTCAGTAATTCAATCAGTAAGTGAATCAGAGCAAGTCTTTAAGAAATAAGTAAATAAAAATATGTCAGATGTGACATTGTCCATTGCAATCCTTTTAATACTCGTTCGGCTTGGTGATTAGCCTACGTAATTTCCTGTTGTGTGTCACTTAAAAAACCCAAATGAAAGGATATAACTTAAGCCTGGTCAGCGTCGCATGCCGCATGCCGCATGCTGGGTGCCGCGTGCCGCGTGCCGCGTGCCGCATGTCATAGGTGCGTGGTCCGTTCAAGCACGGGAGGAAGCCGGGGATACTTGATGCAAGGCGAGCTAAGCCCGGCTTGCGGCGTTTATGTGCATAATTTAGCGAGCTTGGCACATTCGCATGTAAATACACCTCAGGGCCGCGGCACAGGATGCCCATTTCTGCGCGTTGCAGATCCTTTGGCAGCTGTTGCTGCCGCTGTGGCATTTGTTGTCGTTGTTGTTGTCGTTGTTGTTTTTAGTGCTGTGCACATATTTTAGTGAGCGGCTTCATTGTCGGTCGTCAACTCGTCGCCCACGCTCAATTTGTCAGTGCAGCACTCACGTAGCGTGGTCAAAATAATGCGCCTGACCAATGGGGGCGCCCGTGTGTGTCCATGTGTGTCCGGGCGGATTTGAATTCGGGCTTAGCATTCGGCTTTACTAGCGACTAGACTTTTTCTCATTTTGTTTTGCCACTAGCCGCACATTTCTATTCATTTCAATTGTACTCATTCACGAAGTAAGCGAAATTAAAGTACGTGCCCCTTTTGCTATGCAATGCAATTTTTATTGAGTGCAGCCCCAGAACGAGGACATTGATGACGACGTCGACGTTGACGTTGACGCTGACGTGGACTTGGACGTGAACGCTGACGTGGATGATAATGATAACTAGAACGTCGAACGCAGAACGCAGAACGCAGAACGCTGAACGTAACAAATCCCATCAACAGCAAAATATTCGGCTGGCTTGAAGCCCAATTTGCTGACCAGCATCAGCTGAGCTCAGTAGACGCCAGCAGGTGGATACACGCAACTGCACCTGCAACTGCATATCTGCATCTCTGCGTTATTTTTATAAAATATTCATTAACCTGATATTCATTAAAATGATGCCGCCTCGTTAGTTTTAATGGCGCCAACGATACCAGCAGCCAGCACCCAGCACACAGCAGCCAGTGTCGTCATCGCAGCCATGTTATAATCTTTAGGAGCATAGCAGGGCCCGCTGCTATGTAGGGCAGCAGCAGTTGGTGGAGGCGAGTAGTAGTAAGCTGAAGTGTACTGTTCGGCTATCTCACCTCTCTCCACTCTCTCTCTCTCTCTCACTCTCTCACTGTATCACTCTCTCTATGTATATGCATAGAATGCATACATAAATGCGTACATTGTTCGTTTTTTGTGCTTCCTCCCAACGGTGTCTTTATTTGGTTTGATTTTCGAATATTCGAGCGAAGCTGTCAAGTTGCCTTTGCAGTGAACAATTCCGAGAACTTTATTCAAATTGCCGTGCATTGTCGTGTGATCTGCCATTTGTTTGCGCAGCGGCATCCTTCATTTCATGGTCTAAAATGCAGTTGTCCTTTTCCATGTTCTTTGTTCTGCAATAAACAAAATTAATTTTCAATATCTGCCAGCTGACTCTTAATTAAAGTGGTATATCGAGCCCGTTCTGTGCCATTGTTCTGCAAAATGAAAAATGTACTCATACACACGTATGCTCTTTGCATTGTCCTTTCATTTCTCCATATGAAGTCAATTTTTGAATAATCTCAGCATGTTTTGTCCCTGTCCATATTGTAGGCGAGCCATTTGTGTCCTTTACCATCAAAGAACGGACAATGCACAAAACTAATATGAAGGAGCAGAGCCCATAAATAAATTCCCAAAATGCAATTAATATTTGCTTTCTGCTTTGAATCAGATTTTTACAATTTCACTCATACTCATACGTGCATGCTTAAATCTCTCTGCGTGTGTCCTGTATGCATGACGACAAATTGAGTTTATGCTTTACTTTACACATCTGCATAACCGTAAGCTATGTGTCTACAAGGGTCTTGAATCCTTAGCCTGACGCATATGGCCGTTCCTTTGAGTTCTTAGTGCCAAATGTTCGTCAATATCTCAGCCATACTTCGACGAGCTTCTAACAAAAGTCAACTGACTGAATGGAACGAGCTGTTGCCTTTCATCACGTGGAAAATGTGCGACCATCAGGTCGCGTAAATTATCAACGTAACCAATATGCATTTTGTAAGGGTTGTCGGTTTGTCTGTCTGTCTTAGATGTGGTGCATTTTCACACTAGGATCAAAGCTGTTGTTGTTTTTTTTTTAATTCTTAATTTGTTTATGAATAGGACACCCAAAAATCTATTAAATAAAACAACAACTTAACGACTTTGTTGTGCTTTGGCTTCAGTGTGTTGGCTCGTTTCAAAAGGTGTGACAATATTTACAATGGCTTGTTAATTGAATTTAACACGTACGTGAGTCTCAGAAACTCTGGGTGTGTGCGTGGATGTGTGTGTGTGTGAGTGTGCGGACATTTTAAGTACAAGATGGAACAATTTAATATTTTATATCTAACCCTTAAGAAATCATCAAACATTCAACATTCACAATTAGCGACTTTTAAACTGGGGCAGCTATAGACTTTGTGGTTAGCTGTGGCAAAAGTGGGCGTGGCGCAAAAATCATAGCCCATAAACTATGAATATCCATATATGGATATTTAAAAATTTTTAGTTAACAGAGAGCCTGGCTGTAGCTCTTGAGAGGGAAATGTTAGGCTGAAAGGAATTTGTACAATAACATTTTCCTAGGCACTTTTTCCGCCAAGTTTGCGGCATTGAAAGCTCGAAAGCTTAGCCGAGACAGCACAATAACTTGAAAGTCGGAGTCACAATTGCGTTGCTGCTGGCGCCATCTGTAGGCTAACAGCTGGACGCAGTAATTTGCTATAAAAACTTTAAGAAATCCCTGCTAAACCAAGCAGCGCACTGCTTGACTAGTGTGTCCCTAAAAGTATGCACGGTTTTTTGAATGCGACAATGTGGTTAGTGTACCCACTAACCCATGCCTGTGGCTTGTGTGTTTGTGCATCTGCTATGTCGCTGCAGGTGAATCCCGGCCCACGCGTCGAATGAGTACCATGGCCAAGCATTCAGTTGATACAATCGCAACTATTTTAATCCCAGGCAGACACTTCACACTAGTGGCCCGTTAAGTGATTGAGGCATGAATAGTGCGCTATACCGCATACCACATACCGCATCGCCCCACTGCATCCGCTTGCGCTCAACGTAGATAAGATGCGCAGATATCGAGGTATTGCGGCCACCTTCAACTGTCGACTTTTGCCAGCGCGTCCGCATGGGCGCGTGGAGTGGAAACGGAAACGGTTGGTATTTTGGAACGCCTCGACGCCTGATTATGGGATCAATACACGCCACTTGACCAAGAGTGGCGAATCCGATAGCAACATTTACTGCTCAAATTGTTTAGTTATCGCGCCTCACTTAGTTGCGAACGGAACCATCTTTATATTGGTTTCTGTTTAACCGGAAAATCACAAGTGAATAATCCAATACAGATATTATTATTTTTAAGCCCCAAAATCCAATGCACTCCCCAGAGCAAATAATTAAAGTGCGTCAACAGAACAAACAAAAAGCCACATTGCAATCGTATTGAGTCAGCAAAAGCTCTTCACCGGACACTTGACCCCAACTCAAATTCTTTGCCCTTTATTTTTACCATTCAATTTCTATTTCTAACTTAAACTAGGCTCACCAGCCGCTTACCCTGCCAGAGGGTAACTGAGTCCATCTGTTCTCTTTGTTTGCTTATGATAATTGAAAGTGTCTGTTTTGCTGGCAACAGGTCCGTCGGATCGGTCAAAAATCTTAATGATAGTGTAAGAATCTAAATTTTTTTAAATTACGAGCTTCACTGGGAATATGCCAGCATATCTGCCAGTCCTTATCAAATAGGATTCCGCTTGGAACTTAATACCCTTGTAACATTAGACAAGCTGGATGTCAAGATATTATGAAAATCAAAACAAAAATCGTGCTATAACTTTCTTTTCCAACATTCTTTAATCAAAGCCACTTTTCTATGAACCCTCGATCCTCATGCTGTAAAAGTTGCTTAGCTAACCGCATATCAGCTCCCATGGCAGCTATATGATCAAGTTGTCCAGATGCGACATATGCGCAGAAAGAAGGATGGCTTTATAGGGGCTGAGAGAGGGGCAGACAGACGGACAGACGGACAGACAGATGGTCGGACAACTCGGCTGTCGATGTTGATCTAGAATATATATGCTTTTTGGGCTCGGAGATGTTTCCTTCCATGCGTTACACATGTCAAACTCAAAATTGATTAGACCCTCCATAAGAAAGGATACAAAAATACGATATTTGATTGAAAGTTTATTGCACACAAAAAATATTGCACATAATAGTTGCGAACTAACATTTATATTTTAAATATATATATATATATATATGTATGTTTTTGATATATATATTTTTTTAGCATTTTTGCGTAGTTTTATTAGAGCAGCATTTGAAGCCAATGTGAATCAGTTTGGATATGTTTTACATTTAACATTTGCATTGTTGGGTTACAGCAAGTCTTTTACAATTAGGCAGCATATTGTATAATTTTATTCCTTTTTTATATTTGAATTGTTGTGATAGATAAATTCAATGTGGCTCCTTTGCAGGCCCTAGCAGTCGACTTGGGTGAGCAGCAAGTCTCTGGACGCCTGCTCATTTATGCTGTGGCCTGCCAAGGTGACATCCAGATCCTTAGCTATCTGTGATCTGTACCCAAAACTGGCAACCACGAAAGAAAAACTAAAACTATCTTTACTTTGCTGCTGGCTAAGCTACTTTTAACAGTTATTTGAATGTTACATCGAATAGTTTCTTAACAAGACAAGCTGCATGTCAAGTTACATGTCATTTAGTCAAAAGAATGGTCTCTTTCGGTCTTCTCAACTGCTTGATACCGTTTTTTTACTTATTTAAATTTTATTAAAATTGCATTTTTATTTTTTTTTTGGGCTTAGTGTAACTGTGTTTTAGATAATATCGTTTGGCAGCATTAAATAGTTTCTTAGCTATTTCTTTAGTCAGTAGAAGGGTCTCTTTCGGTTTGCTCAACGGCGTGTTGCCCCTCTGTTATTGAAATTCAATTAAAATTGCAGCTTGATTTGTCTTTGTCTGTACTAAGTTTATTTGCATCAGATAGTTTCAGATAGTCACTTTCGAGTTTGGCATCAAATTTCATTCGTTTTCCTATGCGTATGTACGTATATGTATTACATATATATATATATCTATATATATATACATATATATCTATATATATATATATATATATATATATATATATATAGCTTGATTTGTAGTCTTCACATTATTCATGTTAGATTGGCTTGAACGATTTTTGTAACAGAGTTTTTCAGTGGCATATTTTTGATTTATAAATACTTGTTTAATTTACAAAGTTTGTTTTCTCACTAAGAACTATTAAAAAAAAAGTTAATTACTTAAAATAAATCACAGTGTATTTAAGCATTTTTCATTTGTATTAAGTTTTCGTTTTGTATTGATTTGATTTGATTTCCTTTTGTTTTGTTTTTTTTTTTTTTTTTTTTTTTTTTTTTGTGCTTTAGATGACTCAATATGTTGTATAAATAAATTGCAATAAATAAGGAAGAATAAAAGAAGGAAAAAAAGTGTAAATAAATAAATAAATTACTTTGAATTAACACGAATATTAAATTAAGACTTAGAAATTAACTGGGAATGGTCATGTGTAACTTTGAACAATAAATAAATACTTGAGTGTGCATGTGTGCGTGTGTGCGTGTGTGTGTGTGTGTGTGTGTGTGATCATAAATACCCGCTCAACGGAAGTAGCAATGATTATAATACGATATACTAATACTAAATAGCTCTAGCATAAATGGCAAATAAATAAATAAATAATTAATACATATGACAAGTGCGTGGTAGAGAGGTGGGTTTTAAGGGAAGGGGCTTGGTTTGTTTTGGCGGTAAGGGGCGTTTCTCATAAAATTCTAAAATGGCATTCGACAAATTCTTCGATTCGTTTTGATTTTGTTTTCGTCTGTTGTTGACTCTCTTTTGGCAACCGCAACTGCAGCTAGGAACTGTGCACAGCACTGGGCGCTAATACTGGGAGGCTTCGTACTTCGAGGAGGCGTCTTTGGGCAGAGCCGGAGCCAGTGACAGTGGCAGTGGCAGTGGCAGTGACAGCGGCAGCGGCCTAACACTCGGCAGAGTTGAGGCAGCCGCTGTCATTGGACGCCGCCGCCACCATGGACGCTAAGCCGGCGGCGCTTTCGGAGCTCTCCAGACTGAACGTCTGGCGGGAGTTGGCGGCAGAGGAGATGGCTGAGGCGGAACTGGCGGAGGCGACGTGTTGTCTGCGCTCCATGCTGCCCCTGTGATGCTTGCGCAGCGCAAGGCGCAGCGATTTCCACATATTGTCCAGGAACTGATAGTAGAGCTGTTTGGTGAACTTGAGATCACGCTTGTCGGCCTCCTTGCTGCCATCGGCGGGCGTGTAGAACTTGAGACGCTCGAGCATGGCCGCCTTGCTGATCTGGCTGAGCTTGGCCACATTGCTGTACGGATAGGAGGCATTGATGGTCGTCTCAATTTCGCAGAGCACGCTGCGTGCGCTCACCAGCAGCTTGTGCAGCTCCTCGGCGCTCTGGCCCACCGGCAGCTGGTGATCCTTGTGGTACTTGTACTGCGCCTTGCCCAAATACGCGAAGCTCCCCACGAATGTCTGGACATGGCGGTACCAGGTCTTGAGTTTCACCTGCAATTGGACAGTTCGAAAGGGGGGAGGGGTTAGTCAATCAGTTGCCTTTCAAAAAAGGGCAAATGCAAATGCCGTTTAGCGAGTCGAGTCGAGTCGAGTCGCGTTGAGTCGCAACGAGGCGAGGCGAGGTGGAAACTGGTATAAGCCGCCCTGGGCGGAGCAGGTCCAGCGCGACTCGCGACTCGCTCATTGTCAGCATTAAAAGCTGGCACATCGAACGCTTGCACATCTGTGAACACACTTACCACATTTGTGGGCCGCGTCATGTTTGGCAGGAACTTGTACTCGCGCTGCCAGGCCTGAATGTCGCCGTAGTCCAGATTCGCGTCTTGCCGGATGTTCCAGTACTCGATCCGCGTATTGTTGCGCAGCGCAATCAGATGCTGCAAAACAAATGGGAGCACATTAAAGCACTTGCAGGCTTATCTTCACTAGTTCTAAACACATTCAAGCTGCATTACTTAGAATCGATACCACATGCGTCCGCACACCCACCCACCCACACACATATACACACACACACACACAGCTGATTAGCTACATCAGTTTGAATCATTCGCTTAACCCCAGTGTGGACTATTGCCTACCTTGCGCTTGGCTGCACTGGATACATCCACATCCCTGGCTTGGCTCTGGTCCGGCTGATAGACGCCACCGCAAGGGTTCACCCACTCGGGCGCGGCGCCCTCCTGCACTCGGGCAAAGAACCTAAGCGTATGGCTGCGTCGGTGTCTGATGCGCTGTCGTCGCAGCTCGCGCATTGTGGCATAGACTGCCGCCTGTGCAATCTTCTCGTAGCTGCTGTCGTTTTCAGCCTCAACGCTGCTGCTGCTGCTGGCGTCGCTGTCGTAGCTGGCATCGCCGAAGCTATCGGCCAGTCCGTGGAACGGATTCACGTGCCAGGCCGGCAGCGAGTCGCTGGATTCGGAGCTGTTGCTGTCGCTGTCGCTTTCGCTCTCGCTGTCGCCGGAGTTGAGGCTGAGGCTGGCGCTGCCACTGGAGCTGTCCGCGTCGTCGTAGGCGAAGCCTAGCGCCAGCTGATCGTGCAAATGGCGGGCCTGTGTCAATGGCAGCAGCAGCGCAGCCAGAGCCATGATCAGCGTATAACTGTGAATGCGAAAGCTGCCTCTGCTGCCTCTGCTGCTGCTGCTGCTGCTGCTGTTGCAACTGCAAATGTGTTGTCTATTGCTGCTGCTGCTGCTGCTAATGCTGCTGCTGCTTTGGCTGTTTGTTGTCTCGCTTTGGCAATGCTTGGCTGCAAGGAAGAAGAAAATATAAAAATTAACCTTTTCGCTCTTTTTTGGATTTGCGGAGCGTTCTCTGGCTGTCGCCTACCGTTGGACATGAGACTGGGCGCTAGACTAACACGACTGCACGTATCGCAAAATAACAACAACACCAAAAAACAAACAAAAAAAAAAAAACACAAATACGAATTACTAACTTAAACAATTAACTAACTAGTCAACAACTAGACGGCAATTGAGCGTCAAGAGACTCGTTCGATTTGGCGTGTGCGCTCCGCGGCATCTGCTCGGCAACTGGCCAGTCGCGCACTCGCACTCGCACTCGCACTCGGATTCACATTCACAATGCACTCGCAATCGCACTCGCAATCGCACTCGCACTCGCACTCAAGTCGCGCTGCCACTCGCAATTGAGTGAGTGTGCGGCTGATAAGAGGCAGCCTCCAGCGGCGAGTGAGAACGCGCGAGCGAGATGCCGCATGCGCTTGGCCTGTTTGCGCCTTTTGACCAAAATCAATTGAGCACAATTGCTTCTGTTAATATTGTTGTTGTTTTTGTTTTTGTTTTTGTTTTAATATGTTTGGCTTTGTCATCAGAGGCGGTCGCAGAAATTGTGTTTCGCTTGAATTTCACAAGAAATTTTCGGATTACTCATCGTGTGAGTATTTTGGGTTTTTTTACTGCTCACAAATTGAACGCTGCGCCGGCAGATATTGCCAGCAGCCGCAGTCGCCGCAGCAACAGCAGCAGCAGCAGCAGCAGCAGCAGCAGCAAATGCAGACGCTGACCAGACAGACAAGTCGCGAGCAACAGCTACGTCATCGTTGACCAATTGGCCGCGGGCAACGCGTCGTATGAATAATTCATACAAAACACAAATTCATTCAAAATCCGCGCTCGTGCCGGGCCAACAGCTCAACTGCGACGGCGACGGCGACGGCGACAGCGACTGCGACGGCAACGGCAACGGCGACTGCGACGGCAACAGCGGCAGCGGCAGCAACAGCAACAGCAACAGCCACAAGCTCAAACGTTTGTTGTTGACGTAGGTCAGCGACATCGCATTCGATAACGAAAACAGCAGCAACAACAACAGGGCCAATGCCGGTACCGCTGTCGCTGTCGCTGCTGCTGCTGCTGCTGCTGTTGCAAGCGCACGTGCTGCTGGCCATGTCCATCGAGTGGACAGGTGTCTCCGCAGAAGTTTCTGGTCTAATTGCATAACCGCAAGTGTGATTAACCGGAGTCTATAAACTTTATGATGGGAATGCATTTGGCCAATGCGACTGCAATTGCTGGCCGAAGCTGCAATTGTATCCGAGGCTCAGTTAAGAATGACATCATATGATGAGGGTAATAGTTCGCTTCGCTCCGCTCCGGTACTCGTGCCCGGCACACATTTATAGCCCTTATCGGAGAGCGTGAAGAAAGCACAAAAAATAGGCAGCAAGCATGTGATTCGATTGATTGATTGATTGATTGAACGCTCGGATTAGCACATGACGGATTAGTACAGCAAGATTGTAATTATTGCTTATTAATTGCCGAGTGGATTCGAGTGTCCAGTTGTGAGTTTATAATGAATTCAAGAATTTATTAAATTATTCAATAGCCATCTTTAAAAAACATACTGATGAAGTTGAACAGCGCGCTTTGTACTGTGTGCTCGGGGAAGTCCCGGACGCGCCTTTAAATAAACTATGCAAATGCGGCTAGACAATTGTTCGATATATCATTGGCTTAAGCTGCGGGTCTTCTGGCATTATCTTTGCACTGACCTCCATTTGAGGAGTATTATATTTGATTTGATTTGATTTGATTTTTTTTTTACTTAATGCGTGCCTTTAACGCTGAGAACATCGCTCTAAAAATGATTAAATTTCACCACGTTTGGCTGTACGATCATAAATTTCGTACAGCCATTAAAAATTGATATGCCTAGGCTCTTCAGTTGACTTTTTTGCTTTTTTCATTTTTGGGCGGGGGCCTGGTCTTAAGGGGACCTAAGAACTTTGGACTTGGCACTCGGCAGTGCGACAAACACTCGTACTTACTTGTATGGCACATTTTCGCAGTCACTCGGCACTGGGCTAGGTTAATGTTAATGTTAATGTTAATGTTTATGTCTATAATACTGACTGGGGCGTACTCATGCACTGCGGGGAAGTACACTCGCTTATTGTTTAATAATGCTAACGACTCTTCGGTTTCAGTTTAAGTTTCAGTTTCAGTTTCAGTTTCAGTTTGAGTTATTGTTTGAGCCTCAGTTTGAGTTATAGTTTTAGCTTTAGCTTTAGCTTTGTTTCGATTCGGTTCGGTTGGATTCGCGAGCCGACGATTATCATTGGCGTGCGTCTAAATAAGACTGATTCATGTTTTCAGCTGGGCACATTAATTTATATTTATACGAAATCGCCGTGCTGCGTGTGAGGCAGTCCCAGACGCAGACGCTGGCCGCGACGTTGGCGTTGGCGCAGGCGTTGGCGCAGGCGTTTCTGTTCCATTTGCTTTCATTGATTGTCCGGAATGGTCTCCAATTGGTCGTCGCTGTGTAGCTGCTATCTGCTCATTGCTCGCACGCGGTCTCAGTCGCAGTCGCAGTCGCAGTCGCGGTCGCTGTCGCTGCCGACGTTAGCGTCAGCGTCACAAAACGCAGTAACCGTCGACGTCAATTCCAACGTGCGAAAATATTGTAATCAGAATTCGCGCCATGCTTATAATTATTATTTGATTTGATTTTATGACACCCGCAGCAAGCAGCATTAGGCCACCTCCCCCCTCACAATACCCTAGGCCGAGCACCCCACCTGCCGCTCACCCAACCCTCTAACACTCAAACATTGCCCTATCCCCTCCCCTCCCCTGTCGACCACTCTCGTAAACATTTATAGAATTTATCCATTCATATTCATATCGTATTTACCTTTTATCAATTGCGTATGCCACCGCAATCCTCCCCCCACTACCTTTTGCCGCTATCCCTACCGCACGTATACGCTCATACATTACGTTAGGGGGAACTTTTCCAGCTTAATGGTGTCAGCGCCTACTCCTTTGCCTTTACCTCTGCCTTATCAAAGACGCTCTGAAATTGCGTCAATGCGGCCACCGACTTCGATCGGCTCATTCTTAATATTAACTCTGTTGATGAATGCGCTCCAGGTTTCATTATCATTATCATTATCATTATCTATGCTGTATTCAAATGACTCTTGAGTCATTCAATATCACTATGTGACGTCTTGTGGCTCCATCGGAGCAGCTGCAATATTGCAAATCGATTCAATGGGTATTCAATTTTTTTTGCAAATGTTAGTTCGTCAGCCTGTCCGTCCGTTCGTCTGTATGAATGCATCGAGTTCGGGTATAGTACCCGAGCCTAAAGGCTTGAAATTCTCGGTGGAAAAACAACCCATGTCCTTCCCAAAACTCACACTTGGATGCCATATTAATGCTCTGAAAATGTCAGATATCCCATTTGATTTCAAATGTTGAATAAGCATTCCCCCAAATCAATTAAGTTTCTTAAAAATCGATAGCAGAATACTATATCCTACGCTCTTACTCAAGATACAGAACAGCAGCTGCAAAAAGTCAGATTATGAAATAGGAAAAAATTTTCATATTTTATCAAATATTGTGAAATAAAAGCATGATGCTAAGATTAATATATATACATATACTTGTTGCTTTATTCATTTCTTATTGTTTGTTGTGAAGAATTTACATTATTTTAATCTGAGCTTAATATAATTTAATATTTCAACTTAATATAAAGTAATCAGCCTAATATGTAATTAAATTATGCCCAATCGATGAGAGGGGCCAACTCGAATCTAGTCACGTCCATCTGTCCGTTCGCTTCTCTGTCCAGTTTTTCTTTTTAGTTTTACAGAATATCGATAAATATCGATTTTATAACAGAATAGACATAATGAAAAATGAAAAAAATGAGAAAAACTTCATCCAATAGGGATACACACACATTCGGGAGCCATAGTTAGGGGATATCGTTGCTTTATTAATGTACTTTACATCATTTCATCTTTAAGATGCTTATCACAATCAAAACAAATAAATCACCTCACTATCAAAAAATATATATATTTTACAATTTATTTGTTGAGCTGATTTCTTTTTAATGTGTTGCGTACGGTAGATCAGGGACTACTTCTGGCCACTTGGACAGCGCGGTGGCTACTAAAGTCATCGGCCAATTCGGAGTCTATCTTGACCAATGGGTGGCGGATTTATGACCCCAAAGTATTGATAGCAAGTCCGAAAAACTATCCACTTCTGCACTGAGAAAAATATGGCTCTTAATTCGTTGATGAACCGAAGCTAATTAATGAAATTTTAGTAAATGTGGCCTTAAGTCAAAATATATTATAGCTGAAGGCAGTCTCATAAATAGATATATGTATATATATTATGGCTCGATAACTTAAATACCGGCTATAATTTTTGCTAAGCATTGCTTAATTTATAATTTCATGTGCACAGATAACAATAATTGTGACACTCTCCGGTACTTGGGGTGCAATGTACAAATCCGAAAGTAAAACTCGTGTTGGCCATCTCCACCTCCGCCTCCTCCTCCACGCCTTCGTCGCACACTTATTGCCATAAAAGTGCTCATATGATATCGCATTGAGCCCCCACAATTCGTTCTCACTTTCGCTTGGGACGCGTCGCTGATAAGTGATAAGGTACTAAGTCCCATGGAAAACTTTTATATGCCAAAAATGATCGATAATTACTTCGTTGTGCTTAAACGCTTAACGTGCTTTTTGTTTTTGTTTATAAATATGATTATATTTTAAATGTATATACAAATTACATAGGCTATTAAATTAGACAACATTGAAATTACAAACTATTTTTTGTGTCATTCTGTATCGTAGAATATTTTGTATGGTTTGTGTACTTGGATGAAAGAGTGAAGACACATTACGCTTTAAATGTAAACAAACAATTTATTTTCGGGTAACTATAAGGCACAATGCTACTGGAATTCATGAGTTTGCTATGAACTTAAATCTACTTTTCTTAATAACTGTGGCATATTTTCTGTCAAGGTACAATCTTAGTTTGTACTATCCAATCTTAAGAACCTTAATTAACAAATATTAATCAGATATAATATGTAACATACTTATATATGCATAGGCTGCATAGCTTGGGTTTGCTTTACAGTTTGAGCCTGTTTTATGTATATTTTATAAGCCCAGTTTCAGGTTCGAGCCTCGTTTCGTCACATTTGTTGCCTATTTTCAATAGAAGAATTTAATTAATATAAATTTGTATACTATTCAAGTAAGGGAATTGTTCGTTAAAACCACATTTTAAAGAAATTATGGCTCGTTTCAAGCTTAGCTTCGGCTTTTATTTTTTTAGCTAATTCGGCTTTATGTTGAATTGAATTTCGTTTTCGCACCGGCTCAATGTAAAACTGGCCATGCTTTTAAGCTTATAACACACGTAAAACTGAATGAACTGTAGTAGCTAATTATTTATTTGTAAAGGCGATAAATGATAAGTGCCACTAAATGTTATCAGAACTCGATTTGAGTCACAGCACAATTAAGTGCTCGTATCTTTGCAGCTTTATTGCCCGCTTTTCAAATAGGAGGCGCCCACTGTGTGCTCTTAACTCATGACGCTGCCCAATCAGATTTGGGGCGAAATTGGCTGCAGGGTCGCGGAAAAATTACACTGCTCAACACAATCAATTTCACGCCTTTGCTGCGATTGAACACACAATTTAATTGCCAGCATTTGAGTGAGCTCAGTTATTGTCGACTGAGATGTGAGCTTTTCTGTTTGGTTGTTTGAAATGACAAGGGCAAATTGTATGTTTTGTAGTAAACCATACATTTTAGAGAGCTCTTAGCTCATTCCCATTCAAATAGAACACATATATAGATAATCCATTAAAACATATTTCAGCCCACATTTGGCTGGACAGTGCAATTCGCAGAGCTGTGTTGTACAGAGAATTTGGCAGTGATTTAACAATTACTTGGCTTGGCTTGCCTTATCGCATTGTGATTGTAAATATTGTCTGATCGCTTTAATGAAGGAACTTTGAACTAGCCTGGGAGTCACATGGGAGCACATAGCCCTCGGGGTTGACTAATCAGTGACACACACATATGTATCATGCTAAAGTAGTTACCTGGCTGCGAGTATGTTGGCCCAATTGGCGCCCCATTAAGGAAAGTTTTATTGAAAGATAGAAAAGCGTAGGTTGACTCATTGCTGCAAGGGCGCGTGGGGGCTGGGCCGGGGCCAGTTGCCCGTTGGCTGTTATTTGCAGGGTTGAGGTGCCATAAAGTCAGCTGACGCAACATATGTAGATAGCTGTCCATCGAGCGTAGTCAAATTAAGTGTTGTTTTTTTTTTTTTTGCAATCTATTTATATATACAATGCTTACCTGGCGCTATATATATATATCACTGGGCCACGGCAACGGCAAAGGCAACGTGACGTATACGTCCTGTGACGTAGGCGTTGCCAATTGCAAATTCGCATTAATTGCCGATTTTATCACCTTGGCACACAGCCTACGTCGCTTTGCTGTTTTGTTGTGTTGTTGTTGTTGTTGTTGTTGTTGTTGTTGTTGTGTTTGCTATTTGTATATTGTTGACATTTAATGCCTACAAATCGCACCCCTAATGCGGGCATTTTATTTGACGATTTGTCTGATTATATTATTAATAATTGCCGGCATAATTGAATACGATGCTTATCAGCGCACAATCGCGCCCAATCAGCGTGTGTGATTGCCGTGTGACATTAGCAGCAACTCGAGCGGGCAAGTTGACCATAGCGAACCGGTGGCATTTAGCAATCGGTGACGGTGACGCTGACGGCGCAGGAGGGCAGCATCGGCCGCTTCGTCGCTGCCTGATGACTAATTGATAACCGGAGCGCGCTTTTTTATTTTTTTTATCGCGTGCCAGCGTCGACTGCTCTGCGCGCTGCTCGCGTCGGCTCGCCTCGCGTCGCGTCTAATGTGTCAACAATTGTCGCGTGCGCTTCTTGTCATGATTGTTGACACCCATTCGCGAGTAACACTCAATTGACGACAGCAGCGGCAGCGGCAGCGGCAGCAGCAGCAGCAGCGCAGTGGGGCAAGCAAACGGAGCAGCGGCACACTTAGTCACCTGGCTGGCCTGCTGCCGCATTTGCATAAACTGTCCGGTTTGGCCAAAACTCATGTAATGCACCAAACGATGAATCAAAGATCAGACAATGCGCTGCATTCACAAGCTGCAAGCTTGTTAATTTGTAATTAAATAAACTTGCGAATTTCATTTCCTTATGGATAGGTTAGTCAACAGAGAGAAACCTTATCAAATCCAGTCTGCAGCCCAAGATGAATTGATGACGTGACTTTGCTTTGAAAGGGTATAATAATGATCGTGCTCTACATACTCGCGCAGACATCAGTTGCCGATTTTTCTTCGGCTTCGTTTCCACAGCAAACTCTGAGCCAAGTGCCAAGTTTAGAGTCCAACTCATCGCATGTGAATTTTCTCTTGAGCTTTGCTTCTCTTCGACTCTGCATCTCTACCGACCATCTGAAATATCTGCCGAGTTTCTTACACATCATGCAAGCACTTCCGTTTTGAGAAACTCGACGTCATCATGCTCATGATCAGCGCTGCCAAAAATATACCCATCCAATTGTGTACGCCCGCTCCTCCTCCCCAAACTTTGCCATGCCTCCCCAAGACTTAACGGCGCAGAGCAGAGTAAACAGAAATTGTTTGTGTGGGTCAGTTCAAGTGAATACCAATTGCCCAGCATTTATTGCGGGCAAGCATTCCAATTGCATTCGCTGAGGCAGCCCCAACACATCTCGCCCCCTACAGCTCATATAGTGCCATAATCAAGTTGCAAATGAGTGACTGTATTGTGTTCTGATAGATCGCAACAAGTTAGCTTCTTCCTTATATGGAATCAAAATAAACACAAACGTTGCAGTCGCAAGCTACTGACTGCGCAATGCTCTGTTCCTAATTGCTATCGGTTGTAAATATTATTATTATTACTAACAATATTATTCATTATTGTAATTAAAGGTATGACTATTTTTATTTGTAATTGTTTTGCTAACATAAATTATATTATCATTATAAGTAGTACATAGTACGCAGACCTTTTGGCGAAATCAATACGACATCCATAGCTAGCCTGATTTTCGAGCAATTTCTGTTCTTGGCATTGGCCAAATCTTACGTCAAATCATATAATATCTTATCAAAAAACCACAATACATTGTACTTTTACTATGAGTGCTGCAAATAAATGAATTATTTAAACTTTTAACTAACATGTGCCCGCTGTACTGAAAATATTGCAAGCCGTAGATATTTTTACACACAAGATGCGGGCTAGATATAATCTTTGCTTTTGCTTATAATTTATTTCATTTGACGAATATACCTTTTTGCCTTTTTGTAACAGTGTATGCAGTCACACGTTTGCAGCCCAGAGCACTGACCCAAAGACAAATACTCTTGCCCCAGCCCTCTCCTGCCTTAATATATACACACATATGGTCAGATCGTAAACCTTTAAAAATTGCACCTTAAAGTTGAATTAAATCGCAACTGAGTTCGCTTCACTTAATTATTTTGCTAATATCAGCCGAAAAACCAAATCTGAGAATAGTCAAGATGCTTTTCCAATTCCTATGCCCCGCATGTGTTGTGCCGTGTGTCTCAGAGTGTGCCGTTTGTCTCTTAATTTGAATTGTTAATAAATGAATAAGCTTCGCATTAGAGTTGAATGGAAAAATTCAACTAATTAGCGAGAATCCGGGTTCAAATCTCAAGCCAGCGTATTTAGACGAGTGCCATAGATGCCAGTGCTATTTAATTAAAATAGTTATGCAAAAAGCTTGTAGCTGTAGCCAAAAAAATACAATAATTAAAACTAATAATATAATAATAATATTAATACTAATGCTAATTCAAAATGCACTCATGGGAATCGTTAGTATTTACCTTTAATATCTATAAAGTACTTTTCCCTTATTGTTTAAACTAATCGTTGGACTCGTCTCTTTAGAATATTAAGCTAACTCTACAAAAACGGGGCCTTGCATACTTACGATGAAGCTCTCTACAGATAACATGATAATATATAATGATCAGGGGAAAATGGGTGCATTTATACTTGTATTTCATTTAAAACTATGGCTAATCAAAATAGATACTGATGCAATTTAGCAAATAGATTAAAGTCGACAGCGTGTTTGTAAGGAGGGGGATTCAAAGAGATTATATAACGATTATGACTAGAATTGTGGGCCTCAATAATTCCCCAATGAGCATGTCAATTTGGACAATGCGACTATGCGGCTTCTATTTCGTTTGAGTTCAGTTTTGCTTTTGCTGCTGTCGGTTGTTAGCGTTTGACTTTCGGGTTTTGTCTTCAAGAGCAAGTGGCATCGGCTTGCAGCCAGCGTTGACTTGAAAGTGTTTCGTGTCTCGTTATTGAAATTGCAATTCAAGATTCTTCACGTACACGTACACGACCAGACGCTGGGCCATATACAATAGTATACACTATACTGACATATGCAAACATATAAGTACTATAGCACCCCCCCCCCCCACCCCCCCACCCTCCTCCCCGCACACACACACGGTATCCCGCACCCAAAGCTTAATACGCATCGAGTTGATTTACATATGCGGCAACAACGGCTGGTCATAAAAATAAACCTCCGTCTCTGGGTTTTGCTGTTAAAACAACCTGACCATGTCGTGCTGGTGCTTGTGCTTGTGCCTGTGCCTGTGCCTGTGCCTCTGCCTGTGCCTTGGCTGGCGTTTTTGTTTCCATTTGTTGTTTTTTCCCTTAGCTGCAGCGGCAACGACAACAACGACGACGTTGACGACGAAGGCGGCGGCGGCGACGGCGGCGGCGGCTTCAAATGTCACTGTGTGGCACTCAAATTGGCACTTCAAGTTGGGCAAAATATGACCCAGAAATCAGAGCGCGGGTGTGGAGACTGGAGACTGCTGGGCGGCAACTTGGAGGCAAAGACTAAAAGACCAACCGAGAGGCGTTCGATTTTCTCTAGGGAAACTGTTTGCCTCAGCAGCGGCAGCCGCCGCCTACGATGAGGTTCGGGTTCGGTTTGGTCTGGTCTGGTCTGGCCGTGGCAATAAGTCCAAGCCTGAATACTGTGTCTGGCTCCCACAGTCATTGTTGTTGTTGTTGTTGTTGTTGCTGCAGCTTGTGGCATTGTCGCTGCGTTCACCGTTTTCATGGACATTTCCATGGACATTGGCGAGTTAATTTTTTTTTTTTTTTTTGTATGCTTATTTTATTAGGTATTACTTCTTGCAGGCGTCTGCAGCTGCAGCAAAGCATCAGCTTCTTGTCGTAATTTGATGTGCCAGTGTAATAAGGCTAATGATCTTCCTAAGCGGGTAAATAGAACAGGTCTCCCATGCTGGGACCCAACAAACTGAGCCTTACGCTCCGGCTGGGGGTTGAAAACCGATCTTGGAGTCTAAGTTTTGGCATGCCACATCTTAATAACAACTTAATGAAGGGATCTCGTCTAAACTTCGGCTGACCTAGAAATACTTGAAATTAAGTTGATCAAGATAATATAAGGAAGTATATAAAGAATCTATTTTTTTATTTAATATATTTATTTATTTGTTGCTGATTTAAAATAAAAACGCATTGTATATAAAGTAGTTGGCGGACAAATATTTCTTATGAAACATTTAATTTAACTTTTAGACCTAATTTAGTAGAACGTAAAATATTATGAACTGCTCAGTTAACAACGGAGTTCAAAAAGTCAGAAATAACAATTATGGCACAAAACTTATTTCAAAAACAAGAGTACTTTGTGCACTTATTATTTAAAAAACTTCCCTCGCAGCTGTGGCAGTTGAAAGCTGCGCTTCTGTTTGCTGGTTGGGTCCAACTTTGGTTGTAAGTATGCAATGGCCACCGTCAAAGCCGCACAAAAATCACGTCAGCCACACATTCGTGAGCCAAAAGAAGAGCTGCAACTGGCTGGAAGAGTCTTTAATATTATCGTTGTTGTTGTTGTTGTTGTAGCTGTTTTTGTTGTCGTTGTCGTTCGTCTTTTGGACAGACGGGACGGTTGTAAGTAGCCAGAGCAAATGTATCGATTTACAGCGCAAACAACTTGCACAACAAATGGAGCACAAGAACTGGAACAACAGCTAGCGGCTGCGGCAGCAGCAGAGGTGATGGCAGTGGCAGAGGCAGAGGCAAAGGCAGAAGCGGATGCAGAGGCAGATACAGCTGCGGCAGGAGTAGAAGATGAAGGTGCAGCAGTTGACAAGCTGCCAACGCAGCAAAAGCGCTTACAATGTTGAGGAATCCATGTCTGCCAGACGTGGGACGAAAGACGAACTCAAAGTTGAGGCTGAAAAAGAAGAAGAAACGCAAGAGCAAGATGCCGCCGCCGCCGCTCAGACAATTAAACAAATTTGATACAGCCGCAGACTGGGGCTACAACTGGGACTGGGACAGGGATCGGGACCGGGACCGGGACGGAACGTAGTCCAAGTGTTAGTTGCATTTATTTTGAAGCCAAAAGGTTTTTGAACCGCGGTCGGTCTGCATGGTTTCGCATATGCAAAGCGCTGGGTTGACGAACATGAACATGGCTATGGCTATGGCTATGGCTATGGCTATGGATATGGATATGGATATGACGATGGACGCGGCGAGCCACTCAATGCAGATTGTGTCCACGCATAATTGAGCCCCCCAAGGCGACAGTCGATGACACATGCCAATGACACGAAGAAGATTAACAGCAGCCAAAGCTAAATGCACTGCAATGGATATGGTAAGTATCTAACTTGTGTGTATGTGTGTGTGTGTGTGAGTGTATGATCAACACTCAACGATTGGATTAGATGGGGGTTGGAGCTGCAGCAAGGCTTATCAACATCAATCAATTAGTCAACGTCGGCTGTGGCTGCCTGCCGTCTTATCAGTAGCCATGAATCAGCCGATAAGGCGTTGGACAGCACCATGATACCTCAGATGCCCATGTGGGTGGCAAGATACGATGGGTGGATCAATACACAAGCAGTGAGCCGTGCTAATCACCTGGCAGGGTCCGGGCAGCCCTTGGCTAATTAAAACCATGGCAAAAAGCAAAAATAAATCATACGTCGCGTCGCGTCGCTTGGTCGTCGCACCAAATCATTTCCTAATAACCCAATTAGAGCTTGCGACGACCTACGCAAAATCAGCGACAGCAGCAAAAGCTAAAGCAACGGCAACGGCAACAGCAACAGCAACAACATCAATAAATCCGGCCCCATGCGTCATGCTCCATGTCGATGACGCCACAATATGTGTGAGAAGGAAAGAGAGGCAGAAAGATAGAGAGAGAGAGAGAGACAATACCAAATCCAAGACCATATCCAGGTCCATGTCCAAGACGAAGATGAAGACGCTCGCCTTAATGACGTCACTAATGTTGCCAACCTGACCTACAAAATGCCCCAAATTGGCGACGTGGGGCAGCCAAAGCACCGGAGCCAGTTGCGTCCAACGCATGAATGAACACAGTACCAGCAACAACAACAACAACAGGCGGGCTGTTGTGTTGCCAACAAAGTTGCCCTCAAGTATAACCAGAAATAAAATTTCAATTGATTTGCCGCGTCGATCGCAGCCGTCGAACTGAGACTCATCATAAAAATATTTGACTCACTGATTTCAATGGGCGACAGGCGGACAGAGCGAGGCACATTAAAAAACCTAAATTATTTGACACCTTCTGGCATCTTCAGATATTGCGTCTGTTGCGAAGATACTCTGATAATTAACTTGTTGCTAGGGCGGCTTAATAAATGACACGGTAGTTAATCTGATCTTGGCTGAAAATGTTGTGAGTTAATTGATGTAAACAATGTTCTATGTGCAACAAAAATAAATTAATCCATCTATATTTAGCTCAGATACACATACATACAGATGTATGTACATATGTATATTGAGTGGGTAGGTCAGCATTCATCGTAGTCGTAACCGAGAGGAAGTTGTTTATCAGAGTAGTTGTCCGCTTCTTTTGAGTTTCTGCTCAAATTTAATGAATTTTTGAATACATTTATATTTACTCGTAATAAAAGTTATTAGAAATAGGTCACTAAGTCCTTATGAATACATTATTTCTCGGCTTTCTTCAGATCTTTCAGCAATAAAATAAGTTTAAAAATATATATAAAAAATACAAAAGCCGGAGCTACGCATGCTTTTCCTGTAATACATTAATAAGAAGAGAGAGAAAATAACAATTTGGAGGGAGATTTCATAGCTAGCCAAGGCACAATACAAATGAGCCTTACATTGCTTAAATGAATTTTACATTTATTAAAATGTTTTAATTTGTATCGATTACAACTTAATTTACATACATACAAGACTTGTATTTCATTTTATTGCTGAGTAAACTTAGTTAGACAACAAATGATAATCAATTAGTTTGTATCTATTGTGAGCCGAACAGCTCACACATTTGTTATTTCATTATATGAGTTAGTTAGTTATCTATAGTTCATTAAACAACTTTCAGTTATCGATTCGCTTTCGCTCTTTCGGAATTATTTCACAATGTTACCTTAATCAAGCCTCGACAAGTTTCGCCATGTTTGGGCACGATACGAAACGCTCGGTACGTACTCACAATAGCTTTGGAAAATCCTAACCTAGCGCAACAAAAATCACCAAGTGCCATGACAAATACTTGAGTGTAATTCGAATTGTTAGCTAATCTTTATCAGCAGATCGCTTGATTCAAGTAAAACTATTAAAACCCCAACAAAGTCACAAGCATTCGCCAATTATTTCGACGGCTAATGCATAAATATGAAAAACCACACACACACACATATTTATATATATATATATATATATCAGCTGAAAACCCGGATAGAATTCTTGCCGTTGACGTTGTCAGCGTATGCAATTTTCTGCTCATGATTAAGAAAAATAGATTCAATAAAAACAAGTTAGAGGTTCTAGTCGGGAGCTCCCGACTAGGGGATACCCTGAATCCTCTTCTTCCAACATCAAATGCATATATATATTTTATTTTAGAAGCAACATATGTTTCCTTACTCTAGCTCTTATTATTTACAAAAATTGCCCAAAAAACATTATATCCAAATAGATATTTATCGATTGCTTGGAAACGGAGTTATCGATTATCGGAAACAAACTCGATCTGCGCAGGCACTAGGAGCACCTACATCTAAAATTTCAAGTCTATAGCTCTTATATGTATGTTCTGAGATCCTTGCAGACAGACAGACGGGCATGGCCAGATCGACTCGGCTATTGATGCTGATCAAGAATATATATACTTTATTGGGTCGGAGATGCTTCCTTCTGCCTGTTACATACATTTGGATTTTGCACAAATACAATATACACTTATACCCATTTTTAATGGGTTCAGGGTATACAAATACATATAAAGAAAAAGCGACTAAGCCCCAAAACCTACATACATATGTGAACCCTACTGAATTTCAACGGAATTGCGACCTTTGATTAACTGGCAATGACGTCAAGGCACGCGACGAGCATTCGCCGATTAAAAAGCCGCAAAGTCAACTTAGTCTTAACTCAGTGCCCAGATTGCAAATCAAACTGTGTCGCTATGCGGGGCAACCAACGACCTAGCCACCGGCCGCACAACTGACTCATCGCCCACGGCAAAGGTACAGTACGTAGGTAATGCCCATTCAATTCAAACCAATTCGAAACATAAGTGAGCCGTAGCGAGGGCCAGGTGCCAAATTGTGCTGATGCAATTAACCAACTTTTGCATACATATGTATGTGTACACACATATGTACATATATTGAGGATTATACATAGGTGTGCATATGTACACGGCTCTTATCAATCGCTGTAGTTAAAACACACCTACCTATGAGGGCTCGTCTATTGTTTAATTAAGTTATTTGACATTTAATTTATGATCTGGTATTAGTGTTTAATCACATTAATTGAGCGATTGCAATGCCAAACGACAAACGACAAATGACAAACAGTAAACAGCAAATGGCAAATGCCAAATGGCAAATGGCAATTGCCAATCGAAGTGCAATTTATTAACTTCCCAATTGTTGCTTGTGCGTCATTCGCAGCTGACGATCTACAGCTAAAAGTTAATCCCATATCACTATTTTGTAGATGAATATTCTACAGAATCTAAGGGACTGACTTTATCCATATTCTCTTTTTAATTACATCAATAAAATATATCTACGAATCTCTGTTAAGCTCGAATAGGCGTTTCTTAGTACACCTTACACATACTACATCTAGTATATGTTTCCCTGGAAACCCATCTGCAACAGCTGAGTGGATAAGGCCATCTCTCGTAAGTACTTATAGTATATTATGATTAACTGTCTAAAACAAATATTATGGTGTACACATATATTGAAGCTATTGTCAAATTTAAAGATATTTCAAGGATTCCTTAGAGCCTTACTCAGAGCAAGTAAAAGAAATGCTACCGTTTAAATAAATATATTTTTCGTACACCTAAATGATACTACTCAACTCATTTAATCAGCTGAAGGTCATTAACAAATATTAAACCTTTAAAGAATTAAGTTACTTTACTAAAAGATACATTAAGATCTATCAGATATTATTGAATTTCAGTGTTCCACATTTAAAATATCCTACAGCTTCTTTAATAGTACACAAATACTTAAGCGTTAAGATAACTTTCCTACAGTTAGATGTTACTCGTTAGGCAGCCAACTACTTTCTCTCTAACAAGAACTAGAACACGAACAAGAACAGCAATCATGAAGACATTTCGCTTTCATTGAAAGTAAAAGTTAATTGGCTCAAGGACCCTCGCAGGCTAAGAATATCAACCTTGCCGCATCCCACTCTTAATGCGTCTGGGAACATATTGCTTGGGCAGCTTAGCGTCAAATACCATGGTGAAATACACTTCAGAGCAACGTGAGGGCAACAACAAGAACAGCCTCTGGAATACCATAAATAAGCACTCGGAGCGGATTTTCGCAAATATTTTTGCACCGTTTAATTTGTATGCATAAATAATAATTATGTGCGCTTCTTGGAAATGCGCGCGGCACTTTTTGTCTAAGGGTATTTGGCCGGCGATCTGGGATTGGATCATCGATGAGTTTTCGGATCATATGTAGAATCGGAGGCGCAAGCTCAAGCGCCTATCTCAAGGAAGTGCCCCAAGTGGTTTAGCGGTTTTCAAGTTCTCGGAATGCACAAACGCATCATCTGATACAGCTGCCGATCTGTATTAATGGCCGCCAAAAAAATATGCCAAAAGATTTATGTATGTGTTCTCTTCTCGCTGTATTTCAGTGAGTCAAAGCCAGAAATTTGATGTAATCTAGATGTATGTGCATATAAACAACAGATGAGTTTCCATCCTGAGTAATTTAAACGAGACTTCTTTGATTTCCCCAATTCGCATTGGGAAAAACTTTAAGCGCTTTTTATCAAATGAAAATTCACCATACTTTTTAAATATCGACAATAATTTCATTTAAAAGCAACTAATATATAAATTTTTTTAATAATATTAAGATGCAGGGCTGGGCTCCTTTCCTTTCGAGAAATGATAAATGCACAAACAAAATAATATGTGAGAATGTTACCAACAACGAAGTGAGACTTTAAAGCGATAGTTCGTTTTAAATTTATTTCTTATGCATTTTTTATATTTACAGAATTATCAAATTGCTTTGAAAATAAAGTAGAATACGAACCTAACAAGGATTTTTTTGAGCTCCAAAGAGATCAAGCAATATATACTCCCACTCTTCGTTTCTTATAGACAAATTATGTGGAAGATCACGTTTAAGATCTAAGATCCAAGTTACTTTTATGACTCTCTAACTTTTTTGTGCAGCTTATCAATTTATAATTAACATTGACAAAATTTGGAATCTCAAGTCACATAACTTCATTTTTAATAAAATATATATGGAAACATGATTTTATTAATTTATATTTGTGTTTAATCTTAACATTAACTTTTTTACTATTTTAAATACAATTCACAAGCATAAGTTAGATGACTTTTTTAACCTAAATATATAGGCAGATTCACTTCATATTAATAACTAGCCTTTAAGCTTCACCAACAAAATCTTAGAAACGCGTTTTCCACCGAAAAAGCTTTTATTTTGCGAATTGTGTGAAATACGTATCACATGATTGTCCACATATGTATGTCCTTGAAAATGAATTTAAGGGCGAAACGGGAATAATGTATTTGTGCAAATGTATGTAACAGGCAGAAGGAAGCATCGCCGACCACATAAGGTATATATATTCTTGATCAACATTATTTTTAAGTGACCTAGTTCTTGAAATATGAATATTAAATTTATAACCAATGCAACAATATACGGATATGTTTTGCATATTTATAAGTATCCAAAGAACTATATCAATTAAGGCTTCTAAGTTATCTAGCCAAAGTCTGCATATACACTTAAATAAAGTATATAACTAAATAGGAAGTGAGTCACAATTGAGTTAAAAGAAGTTGTCTGTATAACTGAAATGTGACATATAATCCGTTTGTTAACGTTTATTAACATCCATAAGCGACACTCATAAGTTTTATTGTGCTGTGCATTGAATGCACGTGTCTCATTATATAAATGGGCGCTGTACAGCTTCCATAGTCGTGTCCATTCAATAGGTTAATCAATTTCAATAAATACATAAACACAACAACAACAACAGCAAAACATAACAAAGGCAACAACACGAACAGAAACAACAACAAGAGCAACAATCGCTACCGCTTTTAAAGGTAACGCCAACGCTTTGGGTTTGGTTCGCTCGCGCCTTTGATAAATGGATCTACAGATATCGGCGTCGCGACTTAAAGATACAAATGTATCTGCTAGCCACTTTTGGCTGCTGTGCATACGTAAATGGCCGGCATATTGAATCTAATCATCTAAATTAAATGATATGGAATTATGTTATAAATATTTTTACGACCGCAACAACAAATGGCATGCCAATCAAGGGAGCAACAATAATCTGAGCAGCCGACAACAACAACAACAAGAACAACGACAACAACAAAGGCAACACATTTAACGCGATTTTCGGTACGTTTTGTTGTTTTTGGTTTATGTGTTTTTGGTTTTATTTATTTATTTTTATTTTTGTATTTTTGCAGCTCGTCGGCAGTTGCTGTTAATCATTTTGGGGCCTGTCTCGATTGCTGGTTCGCTTGGCGGTATCATCGAGTTAATCTTGTTAAAACAAACCGTTTCAATAAATACAGCGATAATGCAATTTTAATGCCATTAAGATGAGCACCAATTATGGCCAGCACCAAAAACCGAAACGTTTCAGTCACCTTCCACCCGTACCCGCGGTTTCTGTTCGCATTTCATTTCATCTTTGACCGCAAAATCATTTGTGATCCTTTAAGCCGCGACGGCAACTTTTACATCCCATCCACATGATTATCATTTTATACACTTGCTAAGAGCTCATTGACTCTGCGACACAGCACACGCCCATTTCTAGCCCAAACAGATCCCATACACAGCCAAGCTCCATGGCAATTTTATTCCCAACCCATCACGAATATATGTGGTTTAGTATGTTAGTTCATTCTGCTTAAGAATATTATAAGAATTACATATTTTGAACAAAATGATTTTAAATTTCAAGAGAAAGGTGTTCTTTTGTATATAAATATGATTATACAACATATATACCTTTTATACAAAAAAAAAGTAAATAATAAGAATAGAAATAATATAATAACAATGACTAAAATTATAAAACTATAAATAAGTTTATATTTAAATTAATTTTAATATGCTGCAATGTGCCAATGTAAATTGAGATAGTTTTGCTGCTCTGTAAGTGTATGTGATATTCGTTGTGCTGTGTTGCGCTGTCAAGTTTGGTTTCCTTGTTATTGCTACACCGGCATTGTTGTGGTTATATATTTTTTCCTTTCGACGATCTGCGTGGCGAGCTTATGGGATGCGGGAGGGCGTAGGGCAAGGCGTGGCGGTATGTAGATGGCTTGCGATGAAGAGCAAGAGACAAAGTTGGGGAGTTGTTTTTTTTTTATTGTTTATTTAACATTTCAGAGCTTTATTTTATTTTATTTTATTTTACTTTTTTATTTGATTTTGTTGTGTTTTATTTTAGTTTTGTTGTTGTCTGTTTGGGCCTGTTCGGCTTTTGATTCGCCTTTGCTTTGTTGTTGCTGTGCCTTGCATTTTCATTGTTCTTTATGATGCTCATTTAAATATCAAGCTTTGTTTCATTAAGAAACACGTTCGCCTCCGCCAGTTTCGACATTAACGCCGCCGACGGCGCTATGCAGCTTGTTAACGTTTTTAATGCCCATTCTCCGCATATATGCCAAAGCGTCCGATCAACGATCAGTGGCCAGTGATCAGCGATCAGCGATCAGCGATCTGCGATCAGAGCGCCTCCATCCTTCGATACGTTGGTAATCAACTGGCAATCCATAAAATACAATGGCTACAACTTTAGCAAAGCGCCAAAAGTCAACCCAACCATTGATGAAGGCGCCTATTTAATTGCCAGCCAGGAATTTCACAGATCACAGCTTATGTTAACACCTAAACTCTCTCTTTCACTCTCTCCCCCTCCCTTTCTTTCACTCTCTCTTCCTTTTCCTCTAACTCTCGCTCTCTTAATTATTATATTCTTTTGCTAATCCTGCTGCCGTCCAGGCTCTATTAGAGCCTGCCCTCGAGCCCTTCCCGACTCCGAATACCAAATCCGTGCCTGAGCTCGAGCCAGAGCCCGATCCACAGCAGCTGTTGCCTTTGCTCCTTGACAGCTGCTACCAGCAGCAACCAAAACAACAACAACAACTACAACAACAGCAACATCACAAATTTTATGATTTGTACAATTCTCAAGTGCATAATTAATGTCGATTGCCGATGCTTATGAGTGGAGCGATCTTCGTTGACTCTCATTGCTTGATCCTCGTCTATTGTTGTTATTGCTGGTGTTGATGCTGATGTTGTTGCTGGTGTTTCTGTTTCTGTTGCTGTGGCTGTTGCTATTGCCTTTTAACGCCCACAATGGGGGCGGAAATTGAGGGCGTAGCACTTAATAAGGTTGAGGACGCCGTTGGTGGTCTACGACCTGCTGAAACTTATTGCTAAACGAGGGTTTCTGCTATTTGAACTACTTAATTGGTAAATAGGTAGATTGAATAAAATAGCTAGAGCTTGGAAATTTTTTGGTTGAAGAAGATGATACTGGGAATAGAATGGATCAAACTGACGATAGAAAATTAAACTTCGTTTTATTTTCATTATATAGGAGTTATTTTTATGGCAATTTTTATGTTTATGTTTAAATTCCCCTGCTCAAATGCTAAAATAAATGGGAAAATGTGTAATATGTGTATATTTGCATGTGTAAATAAATACGAGCTAAGTTTATAGTCTTATTAACTTGTAACTAACGAACGTTTAATTGGTCTAAAAATAAGCTGTGATTCATTTATTGACTTGCATTCGAGCAAAACTCTGTTAACAATCAAATTGCAGCTTAAATCAGTCAGAGTGTCTCTTATAGGAGCTCTTATAGTCTTTGACATAGACTAGATCGAACCGAACATTGAAGCAGATCGAGAAATACACATTTATCGGGGCGAAGATATCAGCTACAGTCTGGTAACAGCATGTAATAAATATTTTAATTTAATTGTACACATGAAGAACAGTCTCCACGCTCAGAGCTGCACAGCATCAATGGATAATTGATAGATCGTACGTAATCAAAAAGCTTTTATTATGATTATGATTAGCGCATGCAAAAGATGGAGATGCTTTGGCTTAATCATATCTCAGATGTTGCTGTTGGGATTATTTCAGCTATACACTTGGCTAATAGCTCAATTCGCATGGCAATAAAACGCAGCGCCGTTCCGGTGTCCAGCAACGGCAACAGCAACAGCAAGAGCAACAGGAACAGCAAGATCACCAGCACAAACACCAGCTCCATCTGCTGTTCCCATCAATTTGCCATGCCGCTGACTCCTGCTGGCCTGGATTCAGCACATCTGCAGCTATATGCATACGGTTGGTGATGGCTCATGGTAGGCTCATGGAAGGGGCACCGCCAGAAAGCCATAAAAATAAAAGTCATTGACTCAATTTGGAAATGTCTCACACACGACGCTGGCCAAGTTGATGGAACTGGAACTGAGGCCAAAGCCGAGCCAGTGAAACGGAGCCAGTTTCTTGGTTCTGCTGCCTCTGCTCGTTGGCGGCTGAGGGGGGCGTTCCAGCAGGCGCTTGTGATTATCCTTTCGCACGTTTGACTGCCGCTTGCTTAACAAATCATAAATATTGTTGCCGGGTCGACTGTCTTTCCGTCTGTCCATATGTCGTCTGTCTGTCGTCCGTCCCGGTGCGCAGCTCGTTGTGGTCAGTTATTGATGGTGGTCGCCTTCGACGTTGTGAAAAGTTTCCACCTTTTTATGGCTGGCCAAAAAAAGACTCACGGCTCGCCACAAAAGGCTTCAATCATTTAATAAGCGCTGCTTGCCCGCCTGCCTTCGCTGCCTGCCTGCGCTTCGCTGCGGGCGAGGTAGATCAGTCGAGGCACGACAAAGGCCGCCTTCCGCCGTATTATTAACTTATTCATAACAATAACAAGAGCAGCCAGAGCCAGCGCAGAGCTGAATTGCCCGCTTTTGACTCGAAACCTGTGGCAAGAGCTTGTTAAATTGCGGGCGCAGCTGATAGTAACAGGCCACGCCCACGCGCCCATGCACTGACTCGAGCCCTACACCAGACGACGTTGACATTATCAGTCTATGACTGCGATCGTATTTTCAATTTATATATGGAGTAGAACAGGAAAGAGTATAGAAAGTCTTATTATGTATATTTGGTATATGCTTTAAAGAAGACAGCTCTCATTCGGCTAGCATTAAGAGTCGAGTCTGTTCGTAATCAAACCTACAAGTACTTACACAGGTGAGTAAGCCCGATCGCACTGATCTTTGCGGAACACCTTTTTTGTATTTAAGATGTACCCATTGCCAGGATTATCTTGGACAATCTTGAAAAGTCCATAGCAATCGATTGCCGAAATCGGATCACAACACAAAAATCATATGATACTTTTTAACTAAGGCGCCTTGCTTTGCCTTTAAGGAGGTGAATTAGGTGGACTATTTCTAGAGCTTGGCTTTCTGGGGCAGAAAAGAGAAGGCTTAAGCGGTTACAGGATTCGCGATGCACGAAAACTAACTTAATACAATTACAGCTTTCGACTTAAAGGCATCATTTTGTCCACTTTAATCCAAGTAACTATACGTTTCAATGCGCGCATTTTTCACTCACTTATAACTAGCTTTAACTGCCAATGTTAGGTAGAAATATTCCTGTTAATAGTCACATATATACAATCTATAAATGGAAGGAAAGTAAAAACGTCTTGTCCATAAGTTGATGTACTTCAGCTTTAGTTTAAAGGCCTAAATCGATACACACTTCCATTGAATCTCTTTATCAGCTATTGCTAGGCAGCACCTATTGGCGGAAGTAAAAGATTTATTTGTTTTTGTTATAGTTGAATCCAGTTGAATGGGCTCTCAGTGGGGCTGTTTTTGTGCATATTTGCGCTGTGAGTGAGCAATGTTCCTTGGGACTGATCAGTCGCGTTTGACAATAAATTCATTAATCAATTTGCCCGAAGGCTTGGCAAGAGATGCCACTTTGCATGTTAGAATGCATGGATAACCAAAATTTGACAAGGAATATGATAAATATATATTGTATGCAGCGAACAAGTTGTGTTTAAATAATTTACTCGCATTCAACATATCACACATACTAGATGCATACATAGACGCCATCCGAAATTATGATCGACATATCTGCTGCTATTAAAATTATATAAATATGCACAAAAAGTGAAAGCTGTTTGAAAAAGCGAATACAAATATTATGAAATTTTTTAAATAGCTCAGAGTTTAGCCAGCTGTGGAGCTCGCAACTCGACACAATGCCAAGTTGCCTGCCTGGTCCCAATATTTTTTGGCATATGTTTTTGCATTAATATTAAAAGGCGATGTTATGGGGCTGCGCAGACAGCTATCTTTAAGTAGATGATGGCTGGTAATCACATAACGCTCATAAATCACACATTTAACATTTTTTATGCTTGCAATATCGACGGCTAAAGAATTTTTGCAAACCTTTTGGCTAATCTCTTTTGAATATTGCCAATGAGCCGACGACAAGGTCAGAGTCCGAGTCGGATACCAAATGCGAGTCTCTGTTTCACGGTTTTGCCTGGGCTTATGGCCAGCATTTCAGAGCTTATGCAATGCTGCCGCGAGTCATTGACATTGAAATATGTGTGCGGCCAATGCTGGCAGAGAGAAAGAGAGAGAGAGCACAGGAAATAGTATCGAATCATCGCATTGCATTAAAGCGCACATCCCCTAAGCCAGGCCAGGAGAAATGGCTCGGAAAAATACCTATCGGGACATATTTTGGCGTCGGCGTTGACAGCGTTTCAGTTTTCCCAGCGGCAATGTTGTCGGCAAAGTAAAAAAAAAACTAAAAGACAAAAAAAAAAAAATAGAGAATTATAAATATATATAAGATACATAGGAAACGCTGCTCGGTCCAACAATGTGTTAATAGAAACGTTTCGGAGTTTGAGAGAGCGAAACGGAGTGAGCGATAATTCCATGGAACTCCATAAAAATAGCTAAACGTGCAGGGGCCGCCCAGAACCAGAGTCAGAGCTAGAGTCAGAGCCACAACCAGAACCAGAACCAGAATCAGAATCAGAGCCAAATCGAGCGCCTTGTCCGGCATGTCTCAGCCCGTTTCGATTTCCCAGCGGTCGCTCATTTCATTTCAATTGACCGATGCGATGCTGCATTCTTTTGCCTTCTTTCTAGTCGGCAATGAAATTCACTTTCATCTTTTCAATACACAGCCGAAGGCGACCAACCTGTGGTGAACACCCAAACCGGCCCCGTCCCAAGCCATTGCCCAGCATTTTGAGAGATCCTTTAATGTCTAAATTCCTGATGTGTCATACCGCCCAAGTCTCGAACGACCTGCCGCTGTGCGGCTATGCAGGATCCTTGATCCTGTTGCTATTGTCTAGCTCTAACTGTTTTACCCTGTCCCTAACTGTCTCCTTCTCTCTCTCTCTCTCTCCCTCTTTGTTGCCCTCGCCTTTGCCTTCGCTCTCCCTCTCACCTGCTGTGTGCGCATGTTTGTGTATCTTGGCCTTTGTGATCCGTGTAAATATTTTCCCAGCGTCCTGCAAACGTTTTGACAGTTTTTATTAGATCAAAATCCGGCTACAAGTGGCATGTGATAAATTGCGGCCAAAAGGAACAGATGAAGATGGCCCGCCAGACAAAGATAGCGATAGCCAGCCCACAAAAGGATCAAGTGTCGGTCTGTCTGTCTCTGTGTGTGTGTGTGTGTGTGTGTGTGTAAATCGTGACTTTTACACACGCATATTTCGATTAGGGCAACTGTGAATTGTGATCTGTGAATTCTAATTATTATCTCTCTTTTTTCACTCTCTCTCACCCTATCACTATCTGTCTCTCTTTCTTAGCCTTATCTCAATTTTATTTGGGAGATACTCGCCAAAGATCAATCAAAGATTAAACAATTAAAGTACCAACGATTTG
Source organism: Drosophila virilis (assembly GCF_030788295.1). NCBI lineage: Eukaryota > Metazoa > Arthropoda > Insecta > Diptera > Drosophilidae > Drosophila > Drosophila virilis. Next base: position 27,473,267 of record NC_091543.1, on the reverse strand, counting down.
TTATTAAGCCTCTACTGGCATTGCACGATACTTATCTAATAACACATATGTATAAATCCTATATATCGGCTAAGATATCTCACCATAAATACCCTTGTTGTGTAGCTGCTAGAAGGAGTAGATCAGATGCCATAGCAACAGCAGAAATGGCAGCGTTTGGGCTATCCGTTTATCAATTAGTCAGTCAGCCAATAAGTTAGGACATGCGTTTATATAAATGAATATAAATATTGGTATATATGTATATTTCATTAGTTGGTGCTTACCAATGCATACTTCTAGGCATTGAATGGCACACCCCTCTGTCCCTGGAGCGTGATGAGTGCTTTTTTCATTAGCTTTCTTATCGCTCGTCAAATGGCCGAGCAATCGACATCGAAAGTGCGCATAGGCGATAAGCAGCACCGCGAAATTCACGCCTAATAGTCGTCCCAAAATGTGCGCACTGAACACCCTTATAATTGTATACATAAGTATTACTATTATTAACTATGTGTGTCATATGGATAATGTGGTTCGTTTGATGCGGCAATCAGAATCATCAACAGCCAACAAAGGGACACTGCACAAAGTGGCAGCGGGTGGTGGCAACTGCAGCAGCCACAGCGATAGCTACAATAACAAGAGGTTAAAAATAAATAAATAAAAAAATAAGGCAGTGACACCATTGTAACCACAACAATAAAAATAACAATAACAAAAAAGCAACAACAACAACAACTGCCGCAGCAGCAACCAAAAGAGGAAGTTAATCCGTTGCCATAATCGCTGCATAGCGCCACAGCATGAGGCAACTGCAACGGCAACTCCTCCGTCACCAACAACCAGCAGCAGCAACAGCAGCCGCGGCAGCAGCAGCATCAGGCGAGGACGGAGCTCGGTGCACGGAGCTCGAGGTCTCGAGCAAGCCCCCATTGAAGTGTCAGAAGAGCCACCACAGTGAGTATGCGTGTGCGAGCCAGATGATTATCTGCCAGAGACACTGCAAGTTTGTTCTACTATAAAAACTGAAAGTAAGCAAAAGTCTCTTAATGCCAATATTTACTGTGCAGCTGACCGAATCTCTGATTCTCTTGAACGAATAGAAAGAATCTAATTATTTATATTTAAAATTGAATAGAAATATAATTATGTTGAATGGAAAGAAATGTATTTAGGTGAAGCTATAATATAATTAAATAGCTCTGTAAAATATTTAATTGTAAGGTATTTAATATTCTTTTCAAATGCAGAATTTAATATTAATTAAATTATAAATTAAATAAGAGATGTAACTATGGGCAAGCATAAATTGTCCTAGAGCATTTGCATATCGATAATCGATTGGCGGCTTTGGCTGCCTGTTAAACAGTTGAGCAGCGCAGACAATGCCAATATTTATAATTTTTTTTAGCACTTTTGCATTTAACAATAATAACAACAATAACACGCGACAGTAACCCAGCTTTGCTTGCTTTGCCATAATAAACAAACAATTACGGTTGCATTTTTTAGTTGTTGTATTTTTTATTACTACTATTATTATTATTATCATAATTTTTTTTGTGACTTCCAGCAGCATCAGAAGCAGCTAGTTGAACCCGCGCCCCAAACGATGACCAGCCAACCAGCCATCTTCACAGCAGTTGGCGTTGGCTCCGCTCGGCCCGTTGGCCCGTTGGCCCGTTGGTGGTGCCATTCCATTTAGCTGGATGCAATTCTTGTGGCATTTTGTGCGATGCGCCGCGGGGCGCAAAAAATTTCGCACAACAAAAGCGCGCGGCGCGATAAGAACTCAACAATGGAGCCAGCCAGCAGTCGCAGCAGCAACAACAACAACAGCAACAACAACAACAACAACAACAATAACAATGACACTTGGCAAATCAAGTAAAGCTAATCGCTGGCTAGCTTGGTCGTCCACTTCTTGTCTAAGGCCAACTAATTGCAGGCAGCGCTGATTACTCATACGCCCCCATGTCATACAAAGCATGTACCGCGGCAACAGCGGCAACAGCAACAACAACAACAACAACAACAAAAACAACTATAACAAGATGACAAGCAGCGCAACACGCAAGAAACATGGGACAAACAAGAGACGCCGTTGCCTGCCGGCCGCTCAAATATTTGTTAAACTTGACACCAAACAAAAGAATTTTACCGAAAGGATTTGAATGAACCAAAAAGCGAACAATGCAAACGCGCGGCACGCAGGAATGCGAAGGTATACGGAGAACGTCCAAGACCCGGCACACCAGCTCGACGGCGAGGAGGACGGTGACGAGACACCAAATCAAACACAACAAATCGCCAGGCAAACACCAAAATCATTTTGTACAACAAGGCACCAGAACGGGGCAGAACCAGGGAAGCCATGGACGGCGACACAGTGGAACCAAATTAACCAAATCAATCACACGAATTTAAATAAACATGTTCAATAAGTATTTAAAAAGATGAGATTAGTTTTAATTAAATATTGCTAATAATGTAATATATATATTTATTATTTAATTGTTCTTATCACTAGCAATTTATCTTATTCATTAAGCATTTTATCATCATTATAATTATAATTATTATTGAAATTAATGACAAGTCATTCTGTCAGCTAACTTTATGATCAACTTAAGGCTTGCATATATATATAATTAAGTTTTACACGTTAGGTTACTATAAAAAAATATATTTCAATTTATTATTTTCACTTAACGGCTACTTTTGTTGAGTACATTCAGATTTGCTTCCCGAATATGAACTGATTTATCTAACTGTTGCGGTCGCTTAGCAAACTTCGCTTTGAGAGAGTTTGAGTCAAAATTGAGTGAAGTTTGAGCTGCGTCAGCAATTATGCGTGGGATAGTACTCTGATGGGAACATTGACAGTGGCGTGATATTTAGGGTGAATTGTTTATGTCTACCAAAGGGGGACAGTTTGATCTTGACCAATGTCGATGTTATCACCAGGCTCTTTGTTTACAATATTAGAAATGTTTATAATTGTGCTTATGCTTATGTGCTAAGATATGTTAAAGGGTGGGTGCGACTATGGATATGTCACTCCCCCAACCATTAGAAAAGTGCCTGTCCTCAGGTGTTTAAGTTTGGATATAGTGTAACATTTTCTTCTTTTACAATTGGTATATCTCCTATTATTGTAGGTGTTTCTTCTACTTTGGGTTTTTTATATTTTATAATTAATTTCTTAGGTATGCTTTTGAACTTATATGTCAAATACAGTGTTAAACTTATTAATATGATTACAAATATGGTTATTGTAATTATCTGGAATACATTGTTAAATTTTGTATGTGCATTTATAATTTGTTTCGTTTGTACAAACGAAAGTGGTTCTAATTTTATAACATCATTGCTTACGTAAATGCTTTGAGTATAATCTAACATATTGTTTGAAATTGAAATTTCATTAATTTGCAATGAACAATTAAAGATTTTTATTATATTGTTTCCTTCTATTGTTATTTCGTTATTTATACAATTATGGTTTAATATAGTTTTTGGTAAATTCCAAGTTAAAATTATATTTGGTTCTATGTAGTTGATTTGAAAATTTTGCAAAATTTTAGTATAACTACATTCTGATGTTATTTGGTTTAAAATTCCTGTTAAACATTCATTATTAATTAATTTTTTTGTTTCTCTGCTATAAACTTTTTTATCTTGGGTAAAATATTTTTCATGAGCTATTTCTGTCAAAATATTATTATTTTCATCCGGGTATGGAATTATTTCGAATACCGGGCTTTTTATTATTTCTCGAGGAATATGGGATATTATCAGTATTTCGTTTGTATCTGATTTAAACCAAGTGGAAGTTTTTGTATTCAACAATTTCTCAGAATTAACATGCAACAAATAGTCATGTTTTAGTAATTTTGGGTTAAAAATTCCTAATCTTGTGAGCTGCATTCCCATCTCAATGTCTTCTATATATTCTGTAAAGTGTTGTAAGTTAAATATAAGGATATCTAATTTCTTTCCTTTTTGTTTCTCTTGATCTAGTTCGTTCATGATTTCTATTCCTTTGTTTATAGCTTCTATTATGTAATTTAATTCGTTAACCTGAACGCTGTTTTCTGCTAAGTTGCTTATTTTTTGTTCAATTTCTGCTTTGTCTTCTTGATCTAATGTTCCAAATAAGTATTTATATGCTGTTCCTACTATGTTAACTAAACCTCTTTTGCTGCGTTTGGCTATTTTTAAGCCGTTTATTTCTCTGTTTAATTTTTCTACTAGGTATTCGATTTGTATAAGGTTATTGAATTCTTTACTTTGTTCAATTAAATTGTTAAAAGTTTCTTCGGTTTTTGTTGAGGTTATTTATTAGTTTTTCTTTATTAGCTTGAGTGTCATACTCTGGTGTACCTGCATATATGAATATGTCCGCTGGTGTTCTGTTAGTCGTTTTGTGCTTTGTTTTATGATTGTACGTGTAGAGTATAGTTTCAAATTTTGTAAGTTTATTTTCGACGTCTGAGTCGCTGTTAATGATTCTTAGTTTTTCGTTAACTGTCTTATGAAATCGTTCTACGTCGGATATACCGTTTTTACTAGTGGTTATATTAATATTTACTGCTTCTGATTTTAGCCATAATTGTAAAGCTGTGCACATAAAAGCTGAGTCTTTGTCTGCCTTTATTTCGATGGGTTACCCATTTGGTTTGAACACTTGTAATATAGCTCGTTTGGTTTCTAGCCAGTCTCTACTTTTTATTTCTATTAATGATGCAAATTTTGAATAGATATCAATGCAAGATAAAAATTGTTTATCTCCTACTATGTAAAAATCCATTACATATTTTTCTCGGATATTAGCGATTTCCGGAGTTATTTCGAAAGTTAATTTTGTATCTCTGTGTTCTGTTTTTGCGATGTTGCAAATCTCACATTCATTTATTAGATTTTGAATTAGATTTTGATAATCTGGGAAATAGTGGGTTTCTTTGAACCAATTGATAGTTTTTTCAATTCCTGGATGTAATAATTCTTTGTGCTTTTTTAATATTAATTCTTTGAATTCTGCGTATGTTTGAAGGTCTATTAATTTTGTACTAGTTTTCATTGCCTTTGTTGAATTATTCGGACTTATTATTTCTAAGTAGGCTTCTTGAAAAATTGGAAAATCTGCTTCGTTGTGGAAGTATAGCACACTTTCTTTGTGCATAAGTATTCTTTTATTAATTCTTTGGCATGCGTATTAGTCATGTCTTTGTACGTAATTTTTATGTTGGTTTTGTGAAAGTAATTCGTAACTTTTTGTTTCGTTCTCGGTTCCTTTTTCAAATTCTATTTGTCGATTATAATAATTAAGTGGTCTTTCTGTGATTTGTAAATGGTTACTGTTGTCTTCTTGAGCACTATGTATTGTTGCTCTTGTGCTAATTGTATCTTCGCCTAAGAAGTTTTCGTTTAATTGAATTCTGGACAGAGCATCTGCCACATAATTTTCTTTTTCCTGGGACGTATTTAATTTGGAAATCAAACTCATTTAGCTTGATCTTCCACCTTTGTAATTTCATGTTAGGTTCTTTCATATTATTTAACCAGACGAGTGGTCTGTGATCACTAAGGATTTGAAATTGTCGACCAAGAGATAGGACCTAAAGTATTTAGTGGCCCAAACGATTGCTAATAATTCTTTTTCAATCGTTGAATAATTTAACTCATGCTCGTTGAGAGTTCTACTTGCATAGCATATAGGCTTATGCTCTTGCGAAAGGACGGCCCCTATTGCCATATTACTCGCGTCTGTAGTTAATGAAAATGGTTTTTCGAAGTTAGGGTATATTAAAATTGGGTCGGATGTTATGAGTACTTTTAGCTTTTCAAACGCTAGCTCGTAGTCTCTGTCTTTTATATTGATTTTTGCTCCCTTTTTTAATTTAAGTGTTAATGGTTTTACTATATTAGCGAAATTTGGTATAAATTTCCTATAGAAACCACATAATCCTAGAAATGATTTAATTTCTTTGGGGTTTTTGGAATTGGGAATTTGACAATTGCTTGTATCTTGTTGGGATTTGGTTTTATACCCTCAGTTGTGATGATGTGACCGAGAAATTCAGTTTCTTTTCTCATAAACTCGCATTTATCCAACTGTAGTTTTAAGTTAGCTTCTCTAAGCTTCTTAAATACCTTTTGTAGCGACAAAATGTGTTCCTCCAATGAAGTGGAAAAAATAATAATGTCGTCTAAGTAGACCAGACAATCTTTAAAAATTAAATCTTCTAAGAGATTGTTCATACAACGTTGGAACGTTGCAGGTGCATTCTTAAGACCAAATGGCATGCGAGTGTACTCGTAATGGCATGTTTAGTCGAAAATGCGGTCTTGGGTATTGAACCAGGATCCATTTGGATTTGGTGGAAGCCTTTGGCTAGATCAATGGTTGTGAAATATTGACATTTTCCAAGTTTGTCTAATATTTCATCCATGATCGGGATAGGGTATTTATCATTAATAGTTAGTTCATTGAGATTGCGGTAATCTATGACTAACCGGAATTTTTGCTTTCCAGATGCATCGTTTTTCTTTGGAACGATTATTACTGGTGAGCAGTAAGGGGATTTGGATTTACGTATGATATTTTGTTTTATCATATCGCTTATTTGTTATTTACTTCCTCATCGTATATTTGAGGATATTTGTATGGACGCTTGTAAATTGGGTCCTCATGTTTCGTTAGAATTTTGTGTTTAATTGTACTAGTGAAAGTCAAATTGTCACCTTCATGGTACTGGATATCACGAAATTCATGTAAAACTTTTTTATTTTTTCTTTTTCTTCTGAGTTTAGGTGCTCTAGCCTAAACTCATTGTTTCTATTAATTCATTATTAATAGCGAAGTTAAATGGTCTGTCCTCTGTTGAGGGTGGATCAAGGCACTCTTGTGCGGTCATGTCCTCTTCGACCTCTTCGTCATTATATCTAAAACAAAAGTTAAATTCTCCTAAGGTTACGGATCCTTGTGCATAGTCTATTTTTGCTTGACATGCCTCAAGGTATTCTCTCCCAATCAGAACATCATAATGCTCTGAGAAGTCGTGAATATAGAATTTTTGTTTGCTCGGACAAATTTGCTTGCTCCTAATCGTATACTTTGTTTTAATTCAATAACACCATTTATGGTGTGAACCTTTAATGTTTCGTTGTAAACTGGAAAATTTAAGCGGTTTGTTTTCATTAGATTTATGGTTTGAACCTGTGTCGATGACACATTTTAGAACTTCGTCATTCATAATCAATTTTATGAATGGATTTCTTCTGTTTGTTCCGAGGCTTGCTGATGAAAATTTTCGGATGTATCCATTTTCATCTGCCCACTGTTACTATCTCTTTGACGTTTAGTCGGAGGGTTTGGTGCATTCAAGCGTGAATGGGACTGATTTTGGTAGTTTAAGGGATTTTTGGTATCTACCTTGACTTAATTTCTGTTGGAACTCGTGGTGAGCTTTCTGATTGTCTTCGGACTATTATGCTGTTTATTTTGTGCGTGATAGATAACTCTGATTCGTGTTGGAATAGCCACTTGAAATGGGTGGTTGGGTTAGCATTTTGCTGATAATTTCCCATGTTCCTACGATTGTTATTTGGATTTCCCTGAACATTATTATTTTTAGGTTTTTCAGTAACGCTATTTTCATATAATCCCTCTCTTTGAGCTACTTGCTTTAGTTTTTGTGTCGACGTAATGTCGTGTCTGGCTAACATCATGAAAAGCCTATCTGGTAATTTTTTGTAATAACATCTTTGATTGTGTTATTCATAGCATTTGTATAAAGGGTTGTATTGCTAGGTATATTTTCTAGTGCTAACTTATTTAAAAATAACAAAAGATTTATTCTCGAGCTCCTCGATGAACTTACGGACGTTTCCTTGGTATCGTGTTGTATAAGCGTCGAAGGAGTTCTTCAAATGGTGTCCTGCACTTTGTATTCTTCAATCAATGCGTTTCTCAGCTCCTGCCAAGTGTTTGGCTGCTGTCCTTTGTGATATTCTCTGAGCATCTCCTGTGACTTGCAATTCGATGGCTCCGTATAAGATGCTATGTTGTCTAACATCTCGGGTTGGATACAGGTGTAGGATGTAATCTATCCTTTTAATGAAGGCGTTTAGTTGATCCGTTGATCCGTCAAAGCTTGGCACCTGTCTAAGTTGTGAAAGGGCCTGGTTGAGGTGTTGTTCTGATAATTCCATTGTCATCTTGGTGTAATACACTTTTTTTGAATAGTTTTGAGTTTGTAGGTTTGAACTTTATTGTTCTTTGATTTTGCACTTTTATTTTAAGTTAAAGTTTGTGATGGATTATTGTGTAAATGTTTTTTTTTTTTTTTGTGTGTGTGTCTTAAAAAGACTCAGTAATAACGTATTGCAGGGATCAAACGATATGCAAAGCCAGTCGTTATTAACTGTAGTAGCTTTATTGCCCAAAGGGTCAATATTATTAAGCTACTAATGACCCGAAGGTTCTTGTGCGGATACGTATTCGAGAAAATTTTTATTACACTCCGACAACACTTTCGGTCGCGATTGTGCGTTAGATCTGGGAATTAATTATCCTTTAGCGATCTTTAATTTTTCCCGACGTATCCTACCGGCTGCGCCAATTAAGTTTTACACGTTAGGTTACTATAAAAAATATATTTCAATTTATTATTTCACTTAACGGCTACTTTTGTTCAGAAAAGACGCTCTGAAATTGCGTCAATGCGGCCACCGACTTCGATCGGCTCATTCTTAATATTAACTCTGTTGATGAATGCGCTCCAGGTTTCATTATCATTATCATTATCATTATCTATGCTGTATTCAAATGACTCTTGAGTCATTCAATATCACTATGTGACGTCTTGTGGCTCCATCGGAGCAGCTGCAATATTGCAAATCGATTCAATGGGTATTCAATTTTTTTTGCAAATGTTAGTTCGTCAGCCTGTCCGTCCGTTCGTCTGTATGAATGCATCGAGTTCGGGTATAGTACCCGAGCCTAAAGGCTTGAAATTCTCGGTGGAAAAACAACCCATGTCCTTCCCAAAACTCACACTTGGATGCCATATTAATGCTCTGAAAATGTCAGATATCCCATTTGATTTCAAATGTTGAATAAGCATTCCCCCAAATCAATTAAGTTTCTTAAAAATCGATAGCAGAATACTATATCCTACGCTCTTACTCAAGATACAGAACAGCAGCTGCAAAAAGTCAGATTATGAAATAGGAAAAAATTTTCATATTTTATCAAATATTGTGAAATAAAAGCATGATGCTAAGATTAATATATATACATATACTTGTTGCTTTATTCATTTCTTATTGTTTGTTGTGAAGAATTTACATTATTTTAATCTGAGCTTAATATAATTTAATATTTCAACTTAATATAAAGTAATCAGCCTAATATGTAATTAAATTATGCCCAATCGATGAGAGGGGCCAACTCGAATCTAGTCACGTCCATCTGTCCGTTCGCTTCTCTGTCCAGTTTTTCTTTTTAGTTTTACAGAATATCGATAAATATCGATTTTATAACAGAATAGACATAATGAAAAATGAAAAAAATGAGAAAAACTTCATCCAATAGGGATACACACACATTCGGGAGCCATAGTTAGGGGATATCGTTGCTTTATTAATGTACTTTACATCATTTCATCTTTAAGATGCTTATCACAATCAAAACAAATAAATCACCTCACTATCAAAAAAAATATATATTTTACAATTTATTTGTTGAGCTGATTTCTTTTTAATGTGTTGCGTACGGTAGATCAGGGACTACTTCTGGCCACTTGGACAGCGCGGTGGCTACTAAAGTCATCGGCCAATTCGGAGTCTATCTTGACCAATGGGTGGCGGATTTATGACCCCAAAGTATTGATAGCAAGTCCGAAAAACTATCCACTTCTGCACTGAGAAAAATATGGCTCTTAATTCGTTGATGAACCGAAGCTAATTAATGAAATTTTAGTAAATGTGGCCTTAAGTCAAAATATATTATAGCTGAAGGCAGTCTCATAAATAGATATATGTATATATATTATGGCTCGATAACTTAAATACCGGCTATAATTTTTGCTAAGCATTGCTTAATTTATAATTTCATGTGCACAGATAACAATAATTGTGACACTCTCCGGTACTTGGGGTGCAATGTACAAATCCGAAAGTAAAACTCGTGTTGGCCATCTCCACCTCCGCCTCCTCCTCCACGCCTTCGTCGCACACTTATTGCCATAAAAGTGCTCATATGATATCGCATTGAGCCCCCACAATTCGTTCTCACTTTCGCTTGGGACGCGTCGCTGATAAGTGATAAGGTACTAAGTCCCATGGAAAACTTTTATATGCCAAAAATGATCGATAATTACTTCGTTGTGCTTAAACGCTTAACGTGCTTTTTGTTTTTGTTTATAAATATGATTATATTTTAAATGTATATACAAATTACATAGGCTATTAAATTAGACAACATTGAAATTACAAACTATTTTTTGTGTCATTCTGTATCGTAGAATATTTTGTATGGTTTGTGTACTTGGATGAAAGAGTGAAGACACATTACGCTTTAAATGTAAACAAACAATTTATTTTCGGGTAACTATAAGGCACAATGCTACTGGAATTCATGAGTTTGCTATGAACTTAAATCTACTTTTCTTAATAACTGTGGCATATTTTCTGTCAAGGTACAATCTTAGTTTGTACTATCCAATCTTAAGAACCTTAATTAACAAATATTAATCAGATATAATATGTAACATACTTATATATGCATAGGCTGCATAGCTTGGGTTTGCTTTACAGTTTGAGCCTGTTTTATGTATATTTTATAAGCCCAGTTTCAGGTTCGAGCCTCGTTTCGTCACATTTGTTGCCTATTTTCAATAGAAGAATTTAATTAATATAAATTTGTATACTATTCAAGTAAGGGAATTGTTCGTTAAAACCACATTTTAAAGAAATTATGGCTCGTTTCAAGCTTAGCTTCGGCTTTTATTTTTTTAGCTAATTCGGCTTTATGTTGAATTGAATTTCGTTTTCGCACCGGCTCAATGTAAAACTGGCCATGCTTTTAAGCTTATAACACACGTAAAACTGAATGAACTGTAGTAGCTAATTATTTATTTGTAAAGGCGATAAATGATAAGTGCCACTAAATGTTATCAGAACTCGATTTGAGTCACAGCACAATTAAGTGCTCGTATCTTTGCAGCTTTATTGCCCGCTTTTCAAATAGGAGGCGCCCACTGTGTGCTCTTAACTCATGACGCTGCCCAATCAGATTTGGGGCGAAATTGGCTGCAGGGTCGCGGAAAAATTACACTGCTCAACACAATCAATTTCACGCCTTTGCTGCGATTGAACACACAATTTAATTGCCAGCATTTGAGTGAGCTCAGTTATTGTCGACTGAGATGTGAGCTTTTCTGTTTGGTTGTTTGAAATGACAAGGGCAAATTGTATGTTTTGTAGTAAACCATACATTTTAGAGAGCTCTTAGCTCATTCCCATTCAAATAGAACACATATATAGATAATCCATTAAAACATATTTCAGCCCACATTTGGCTGGACAGTGCAATTCGCAGAGCTGTGTTGTACAGAGAATTTGGCAGTGATTTAACAATTACTTGGCTTGGCTTGCCTTATCGCATTGTGATTGTAAATATTGTCTGATCGCTTTAATGAAGGAACTTTGAACTAGCCTGGGAGTCACATGGGAGCACATAGCCCTCGGGGTTGACTAATCAGTGACACACACATATGTATCATGCTAAAGTAGTTACCTGGCTGCGAGTATGTTGGCCCAATTGGCGCCCCATTAAGGAAAGTTTTATTGAAAGATAGAAAAGCGTAGGTTGACTCATTGCTGCAAGGGCGCGTGGGGGCTGGGCCGGGGCCAGTTGCCCGTTGGCTGTTATTTGCAGGGTTGAGGTGCCATAAAGTCAGCTGACGCAACATATGTAGATAGCTGTCCATCGAGCGTAGTCAAATTAAGTGTTGTTTTTTTTTTTTTGCAATCTATTTATATATACAATGCTTACCTGGCGCTATATATATATATCACTGGGCCACGGCAACGGCAAAGGCAACGTGACGTATACGTCCTGTGACGTAGGCGTTGCCAATTGCAAATTCGCATTAATTGCCGATTTTATCACCTTGGCACACAGCCTACGTCGCTTTGCTGTTTTGTTGTGTTGTTGTTGTTGTTGTTGTTGTTGTTGTTGTTGTGTTTGCTATTTGTATATTGTTGACATTTAATGCCTACAAATCGCACCCCTAATGCGGGCATTTTATTTGACGATTTGTCTGATTATATTATTAATAATTGCCGGCATAATTGAATACGATGCTTATCAGCGCACAATCGCGCCCAATCAGCGTGTGTGATTGCCGTGTGACATTAGCAGCAACTCGAGCGGGCAAGTTGACCATAGCGAACCGGTGGCATTTAGCAATCGGTGACGGTGACGCTGACGGCGCAGGAGGGCAGCATCGGCCGCTTCGTCGCTGCCTGATGACTAATTGATAACCGGAGCGCGCTTTTTTATTTTTTTTATCGCGTGCCAGCGTCGACTGCTCTGCGCGCTGCTCGCGTCGGCTCGCCTCGCGTCGCGTCTAATGTGTCAACAATTGTCGCGTGCGCTTCTTGTCATGATTGTTGACACCCATTCGCGAGTAACACTCAATTGACGACAGCAGCGGCAGCGGCAGCGGCAGCAGCAGCAGCAGCGCAGTGGGGCAAGCAAACGGAGCAGCGGCACACTTAGTCACCTGGCTGGCCTGCTGCCGCATTTGCATAAACTGTCCGGTTTGGCCAAAACTCATGTAATGCACCAAACGATGAATCAAAGATCAGACAATGCGCTGCATTCACAAGCTGCAAGCTTGTTAATTTGTAATTAAATAAACTTGCGAATTTCATTTCCTTATGGATAGGTTAGTCAACAGAGAGAAACCTTATCAAATCCAGTCTGCAGCCCAAGATGAATTGATGACGTGACTTTGCTTTGAAAGGGTATAATAATGATCGTGCTCTACATACTCGCGCAGACATCAGTTGCCGATTTTTCTTCGGCTTCGTTTCCACAGCAAACTCTGAGCCAAGTGCCAAGTTTAGAGTCCAACTCATCGCATGTGAATTTTCTCTTGAGCTTTGCTTCTCTTCGACTCTGCATCTCTACCGACCATCTGAAATATCTGCCGAGTTTCTTACACATCATGCAAGCACTTCCGTTTTGAGAAACTCGACGTCATCATGCTCATGATCAGCGCTGCCAAAAATATACCCATCCAATTGTGTACGCCCGCTCCTCCTCCCCAAACTTTGCCATGCCTCCCCAAGACTTAACGGCGCAGAGCAGAGTAAACAGAAATTGTTTGTGTGGGTCAGTTCAAGTGAATACCAATTGCCCAGCATTTATTGCGGGCAAGCATTCCAATTGCATTCGCTGAGGCAGCCCCAACACATCTCGCCCCCTACAGCTCATATAGTGCCATAATCAAGTTGCAAATGAGTGACTGTATTGTGTTCTGATAGATCGCAACAAGTTAGCTTCTTCCTTATATGGAATCAAAATAAACACAAACGTTGCAGTCGCAAGCTACTGACTGCGCAATGCTCTGTTCCTAATTGCTATCGGTTGTAAATATTATTATTATTACTAACAATATTATTCATTATTGTAATTAAAGGTATGACTATTTTTATTTGTAATTGTTTTGCTAACATAAATTATATTATCATTATAAGTAGTACATAGTACGCAGACCTTTTGGCGAAATCAATACGACATCCATAGCTAGCCTGATTTTCGAGCAATTTCTGTTCTTGGCATTGGCCAAATCTTACGTCAAATCATATAATATCTTATCAAAAAACCACAATACATTGTACTTTTACTATGAGTGCTGCAAATAAATGAATTATTTAAACTTTTAACTAACATGTGCCCGCTGTACTGAAAATATTGCAAGCCGTAGATATTTTTACACACAAGATGCGGGCTAGATATAATCTTTGCTTTTGCTTATAATTTATTTCATTTGACGAATATACCTTTTTGCCTTTTTGTAACAGTGTATGCAGTCACACGTTTGCAGCCCAGAGCACTGACCCAAAGACAAATACTCTTGCCCCAGCCCTCTCCTGCCTTAATATATACACACATATGGTCAGATCGTAAACCTTTAAAAATTGCACCTTAAAGTTGAATTAAATCGCAACTGAGTTCGCTTCACTTAATTATTTTGCTAATATCAGCCGAAAAACCAAATCTGAGAATAGTCAAGATGCTTTTCCAATTCCTATGCCCCGCATGTGTTGTGCCGTGTGTCTCAGAGTGTGCCGTTTGTCTCTTAATTTGAATTGTTAATAAATGAATAAGCTTCGCATTAGAGTTGAATGGAAAAATTCAACTAATTAGCGAGAATCCGGGTTCAAATCTCAAGCCAGCGTATTTAGACGAGTGCCATAGATGCCAGTGCTATTTAATTAAAATAGTTATGCAAAAAGCTTGTAGCTGTAGCCAAAAAAATACAATAATTAAAACTAATAATATAATAATAATATTAATACTAATGCTAATTCAAAATGCACTCATGGGAATCGTTAGTATTTACCTTTAATATCTATAAAGTACTTTTCCCTTATTGTTTAAACTAATCGTTGGACTCGTCTCTTTAGAATATTAAGCTAACTCTACAAAAACGGGGCCTTGCATACTTACGATGAAGCTCTCTACAGATAACATGATAATATATAATGATCAGGGGAAAATGGGTGCATTTATACTTGTATTTCATTTAAAACTATGGCTAATCAAAATAGATACTGATGCAATTTAGCAAATAGATTAAAGTCGACAGCGTGTTTGTAAGGAGGGGGATTCAAAGAGATTATATAACGATTATGACTAGAATTGTGGGCCTCAATAATTCCCCAATGAGCATGTCAATTTGGACAATGCGACTATGCGGCTTCTATTTCGTTTGAGTTCAGTTTTGCTTTTGCTGCTGTCGGTTGTTAGCGTTTGACTTTCGGGTTTTGTCTTCAAGAGCAAGTGGCATCGGCTTGCAGCCAGCGTTGACTTGAAAGTGTTTCGTGTCTCGTTATTGAAATTGCAATTCAAGATTCTTCACGTACACGTACACGACCAGACGCTGGGCCATATACAATAGTATACACTATACTGACATATGCAAACATATAAGTACTATAGCACCCCCCCCCCCACCCCCCCACCCTCCTCCCCGCACACACACACGGTATCCCGCACCCAAAGCTTAATACGCATCGAGTTGATTTACATATGCGGCAACAACGGCTGGTCATAAAAATAAACCTCCGTCTCTGGGTTTTGCTGTTAAAACAACCTGACCATGTCGTGCTGGTGCTTGTGCTTGTGCCTGTGCCTGTGCCTGTGCCTCTGCCTGTGCCTTGGCTGGCGTTTTTGTTTCCATTTGTTGTTTTTTCCCTTAGCTGCAGCGGCAACGACAACAACGACGACGTTGACGACGAAGGCGGCGGCGGCGACGGCGGCGGCGGCTTCAAATGTCACTGTGTGGCACTCAAATTGGCACTTCAAGTTGGGCAAAATATGACCCAGAAATCAGAGCGCGGGTGTGGAGACTGGAGACTGCTGGGCGGCAACTTGGAGGCAAAGACTAAAAGACCAACCGAGAGGCGTTCGATTTTCTCTAGGGAAACTGTTTGCCTCAGCAGCGGCAGCCGCCGCCTACGATGAGGTTCGGGTTCGGTTTGGTCTGGTCTGGTCTGGCCGTGGCAATAAGTCCAAGCCTGAATACTGTGTCTGGCTCCCACAGTCATTGTTGTTGTTGTTGTTGTTGTTGCTGCAGCTTGTGGCATTGTCGCTGCGTTCACCGTTTTCATGGACATTTCCATGGACATTGGCGAGTTAATTTTTTTTTTTTTTTTTTGTATGCTTATTTTATTAGGTATTACTTCTTGCAGGCGTCTGCAGCTGCAGCAAAGCATCAGCTTCTTGTCGTAATTTGATGTGCCAGTGTAATAAGGCTAATGATCTTCCTAAGCGGGTAAATAGAACAGGTCTCCCATGCTGGGACCCAACAAACTGAGCCTTACGCTCCGGCTGGGGGTTGAAAACCGATCTTGGAGTCTAAGTTTTGGCATGCCACATCTTAATAACAACTTAATGAAGGGATCTCGTCTAAACTTCGGCTGACCTAGAAATACTTGAAATTAAGTTGATCAAGATAATATAAGGAAGTATATAAAGAATCTATTTTTTTATTTAATATATTTATTTATTTGTTGCTGATTTAAAATAAAAACGCATTGTATATAAAGTAGTTGGCGGACAAATATTTCTTATGAAACATTTAATTTAACTTTTAGACCTAATTTAGTAGAACGTAAAATATTATGAACTGCTCAGTTAACAACGGAGTTCAAAAAGTCAGAAATAACAATTATGGCACAAAACTTATTTCAAAAACAAGAGTACTTTGTGCACTTATTATTTAAAAAAACTTCCCTCGCAGCTGTGGCAGTTGAAAGCTGCGCTTCTGTTTGCTGGTTGGGTCCAACTTTGGTTGTAAGTATGCAATGGCCACCGTCAAAGCCGCACAAAAATCACGTCAGCCACACATTCGTGAGCCAAAAGAAGAGCTGCAACTGGCTGGAAGAGTCTTTAATATTATCGTTGTTGTTGTTGTTGTTGTAGCTGTTTTTGTTGTCGTTGTCGTTCGTCTTTTGGACAGACGGGACGGTTGTAAGTAGCCAGAGCAAATGTATCGATTTACAGCGCAAACAACTTGCACAACAAATGGAGCACAAGAACTGGAACAACAGCTAGCGGCTGCGGCAGCAGCAGAGGTGATGGCAGTGGCAGAGGCAGAGGCAAAGGCAGAAGCGGAGGCAGAGGCAGATACAGCTGCTGCAGGAGTAGAAGATGAAGGTGCAGCAGTTGACAAGCTGCCAACGCAGCAAAAGCGCTTACAATGTTGAGGAATCCATGTCTGCCAGACGTGGGACGAAAGACGAACTCAAAGTTGAGGCTGAAAAAGAAGAAGAAACGCAAGAGCAAGATGCCGCCGCCGCCGCTCAGACAATTAAACAAATTTGATACAGCCGCAGACTGGGGCTACAACTGGGACTGGGACAGGGATCGGGACCGGGACCGGGACGGAACGTAGTCCAAGTGTTAGTTGCATTTATTTTGAAGCCAAAAGGTTTTTGAACCGCGGTCGGTCTGCATGGTTTCGCATATGCAAAGCGCTGGGTTGACGAACATGAACATGGCTATGGCTATGGCTATGGCTATGGCTATGGATATGGATATGGATATGACGATGGACGCGGCGAGCCACTCAATGCAGATTGTGTCCACGCATAATTGAGCCCCCCAAGGCGACAGTCGATGACACATGCCAATGACACGAAGAAGATTAACAGCAGCCAAAGCTAAATGCACTGCAATGGATATGGTAAGTATCTAACTTGTGTGTATGTGTGTGTGTGTGTGAGTGTATGATCAACACTCAACGATTGGATTAGATGGGGGTTGGAGCTGCAGCAAGGCTTATCAACATCAATCAATTAGTCAACGTCGGCTGTGGCTGCCTGCCGTCTTATCAGTAGCCATGAATCAGCCGATAAGGCGTTGGACAGCACCATGATACCTCAGATGCCCATGTGGGTGGCAAGATACGATGGGTGGATCAATACACAAGCAGTGAGCCGTGCTAATCACCTGGCAGGGTCCGGGCAGCCCTTGGCTAATTAAAACCATGGCAAAAAGCAAAAATAAATCATACGTCGCGTCGCGTCGCTTGGTCGTCGCACCAAATCATTTCCTAATAACCCAATTAGAGCTTGCGACGACCTACGCAAAATCAGCGACAGCAGCAAAAGCTAAAGCAACGGCAACGGCAACAGCAACAGCAACAACATCAATAAATCCGGCCCCATGCGTCATGCTCCATGTCGATGACGCCACAATATGTGTGAGAAGGAAAGAGAGGCAGAAAGATAGAGAGAGAGAGAGAGACAATACCAAATCCAAGACCATATCCAGGTCCATGTCCAAGACGAAGATGAAGACGCTCGCCTTAATGACGTCACTAATGTTGCCAACCTGACCTACAAAATGCCCCAAATTGGCGACGTGGGGCAGCCAAAGCACCGGAGCCAGTTGCGTCCAACGCATGAATGAACACAGTACCAGCAACAACAACAACAACAGGCGGGCTGTTGTGTTGCCAACAAAGTTGCCCTCAAGTATAACCAGAAATAAAATTTCAATTGATTTGCCGCGTCGATCGCAGCCGTCGAACTGAGACTCATCATAAAAATATTTGACTCACTGATTTCAATGGGCGACAGGCGGACAGAGCGAGGCACATTAAAAAACCTAAATTATTTGACACCTTCTGGCATCTTCAGATATTGCGTCTGTTGCGAAGATACTCTGATAATTAACTTGTTGCTAGGGCGGCTTAATAAATGACACGGTAGTTAATCTGATCTTGGCTGAAAATGTTGTGAGTTAATTGATGTAAACAATGTTCTATGTGCAACAAAAATAAATTAATCCATCTATATTTAGCTCAGATACACATACATACAGATGTATGTACATATGTATATTGAGTGGGTAGGTCAGCATTCATCGTAGTCGTAACCGAGAGGAAGTTGTTTATCAGAGTAGTTGTCCGCTTCTTTTGAGTTTCTGCTCAAATTTAATGAATTTTTGAATACATTTATATTTACTCGTAATAAAAGTTATTAGAAATAGGTCACTAAGTCCTTATGAATACATTATTTCTCGGCTTTCTTCAGATCTTTCAGCAATAAAATAAGTTTAAAAAATATATATAAAAAATACAAAAGCCGGAGCTACGCATGCTTTTCCTGTAATACATTAATAAGAAGAGAGAGAAAATAACAATTTGGAGGGAGATTTCATAGCTAGCCAAGGCACAATACAAATGAGCCTTACATTGCTTAAATGAATTTTACATTTATTAAAATGTTTTAATTTGTATCGATTACAACTTAATTTACATACATACAAGACTTGTATTTCATTTTATTGCTGAGTAAACTTAGTTAGACAACAAATGATAATCAATTAGTTTGTATCTATTGTGAGCCGAACAGCTCACACATTTGTTATTTCATTATATGAGTTAGTTAGTTATCTATAGTTCATTAAACAACTTTCAGTTATCGATTCGCTTTCGCTCTTTCGGAATTATTTCACAATGTTACCTTAATCAAGCCTCGACAAGTTTCGCCATGTTTGGGCACGATACGAAACGCTCGGTACGTACTCACAATAGCTTTGGAAAATCCTAACCTAGCGCAACAAAAATCACCAAGTGCCATGACAAATACTTGAGTGTAATTCGAATTGTTAGCTAATCTTTATCAGCAGATCGCTTGATTCAAGTAAAACTATTAAAACCCCAACAAAGTCACAAGCATTCGCCAATTATTTCGACGGCTAATGCATAAATATGAAAAACCACACACACACACATATTTATATATATATATATATATATCAGCTGAAAACCCGGATAGAATTCTTGCCGTTGACGTTGTCAGCGTATGCAATTTTCTGCTCATGATTAAGAAAAATAGATTCAATAAAAACAAGTTAGAGGTTCTAGTCGGGAGCTCCCGACTAGGGGATACCCTGAATCCTCTTCTTCCAACATCAAATGCATATATATATTTTATTTTAGAAGCAACATATGTTTCCTTACTCTAGCTCTTATTATTTACAAAAATTGCCCAAAAAACATTATATCCAAATAGATATTTATCGATTGCTTGGAAACGGAGTTATCGATTATCGGAAACAAACTCGATCTGCGCAGGCACTAGGAGCACCTACATCTAAAATTTCAAGTCTATAGCTCTTATATGTATGTTCTGAGATCCTTGCAGACAGACAGACGGGCATGGCCAGATCGACTCGGCTATTGATGCTGATCAAGAATATATATACTTTATTGGGTCGGAGATGCTTCCTTCTGCCTGTTACATACATTTGGATTTTGCACAAATACAATATACACTTATACCCATTTTTAATGGGTTCAGGGTATACAAATACATATAAAGAAAAAGCGACTAAGCCCCAAAACCTACATACATATGTGAACCCTACTGAATTTCAACGGAATTGCGACCTTTGATTAACTGGCAATGACGTCAAGGCACGCGACGAGCATTCGCCGATTAAAAAGCCGCAAAGTCAACTTAGTCTTAACTCAGTGCCCAGATTGCAAATCAAACTGTGTCGCTATGCGGGGCAACCAACGACCTAGCCACCGGCCGCACAACTGACTCATCGCCCACGGCAAAGGTACAGTACGTAGGTAATGCCCATTCAATTCAAACCAATTCGAAACATAAGTGAGCCGTAGCGAGGGCCAGGTGCCAAATTGTGCTGATGCAATTAACCAACTTTTGCATACATATGTATGTGTACACACATATGTACATATATTGAGGATTATACATAGGTGTGCATATGTACACGGCTCTTATCAATCGCTGTAGTTAAAACACACCTACCTATGAGGGCTCGTCTATTGTTTAATTAAGTTATTTGACATTTAATTTATGATCTGGTATTAGTGTTTAATCACATTAATTGAGCGATTGCAATGCCAAACGACAAACGACAAATGACAAACAGTAAACAGCAAATGGCAAATGCCAAATGGCAAATGGCAATTGCCAATCGAAGTGCAATTTATTAACTTCCCAATTGTTGCTTGTGCGTCATTCGCAGCTGACGATCTACAGCTAAAAGTTAATCCCATATCACTATTTTGTAGATGAATATTCTACAGAATCTAAGGGACTGACTTTATCCATATTCTCTTTTTAATTACATCAATAAAATATATCTACGAATCTCTGTTAAGCTCGAATAGGCGTTTCTTAGTACACCTTACACATACTACATCTAGTATATGTTTCCCTGGAAACCCATCTGCAACAGCTGAGTGGATAAGGCCATCTCTCGTAAGTACTTATAGTATATTATGATTAACTGTCTAAAACAAATATTATGGTGTACACATATATTGAAGCTATTGTCAAATTTAAAGATATTTCAAGGATTCCTTAGAGCCTTACTCAGAGCAAGTAAAAGAAATGCTACCGTTTAAATAAATATATTTTTCGTACACCTAAATGATACTACTCAACTCATTTAATCAGCTGAAGGTCATTAACAAATATTAAACCTTTAAAGAATTAAGTTACTTTACTAAAAGATACATTAAGATCTATCAGATATTATTGAATTTCAGTGTTCCACATTTAAAATATCCTACAGCTTCTTTAATAGTACACAAATACTTAAGCGTTAAGATAACTTTCCTACAGTTAGATGTTACTCGTTAGGCAGCCAACTACTTTCTCTCTAACAAGAACTAGAACACGAACAAGAACAGCAATCATGAAGACATTTCGCTTTCATTGAAAGTAAAAGTTAATTGGCTCAAGGACCCTCGCAGGCTAAGAATATCAACCTTGCCGCATCCCACTCTTAATGCGTCTGGGAACATATTGCTTGGGCAGCTTAGCGTCAAATACCATGGTGAAATACACTTCAGAGCAACGTGAGGGCAACAACAAGAACAGCCTCTGGAATACCATAAATAAGCACTCGGAGCGGATTTTCGCAAATATTTTTGCACCGTTTAATTTGTATGCATAAATAATAATTATGTGCGCTTCTTGGAAATGCGCGCGGCACTTTTTGTCTAAGGGTATTTGGCCGGCGATCTGGGATTGGATCATCGATGAGTTTTCGGATCATATGTAGAATCGGAGGCGCAAGCTCAAGCGCCTATCTCAAGGAAGTGCCCCAAGTGGTTTAGCGGTTTTCAAGTTCTCGGAATGCACAAACGCATCATCTGATACAGCTGCCGATCTGTATTAATGGCCGCCAAAAAAATATGCCAAAAGATTTATGTATGTGTTCTCTTCTCGCTGTATTTCAGTGAGTCAAAGCCAGAAATTTGATGTAATCTAGATGTATGTGCATATAAACAACAGATGAGTTTCCATCCTGAGTAATTTAAACGAGACTTCTTTGATTTCCCCAATTCGCATTGGGAAAAACTTTAAGCGCTTTTTATCAAATGAAAATTCACCATACTTTTTAAATATCGACAATAATTTCATTTAAAAGCAACTAATATATAAATTTTTTTAATAATATTAAGATGCAGGGCTGGGCTCCTTTCCTTTCGAGAAATGATAAATGCACAAACAAAATAATATGTGAGAATGTTACCAACAACGAAGTGAGACTTTAAAGCGATAGTTCGTTTTAAATTTATTTCTTATGCATTTTTTATATTTACAGAATTATCAAATTGCTTTGAAAATAAAGTAGAATACGAACCTAACAAGGATTTTTTTGAGCTCCAAAGAGATCAAGCAATATATACTCCCACTCTTCGTTTCTTATAGACAAATTATGTGGAAGATCACGTTTAAGATCTAAGATCCAAGTTACTTTTATGACTCTCTAACTTTTTTGTGCAGCTTATCAATTTATAATTAACATTGACAAAATTTGGAATCTCAAGTCACATAACTTCATTTTAATAAAATATATATGGAAACATGATTTTATTAATTTATATTTGTGTTTAATCTTAACATTAACTTTTTTACTATTTTAAATACAATTCACAAGCATAAGTTAGATGACTTTTTTAACCTAAATATATAGGCAGATTCACTTCATATTAATAACTAGCCTTTAAGCTTCACCAACAAAATCTTAGAAACGCGTTTTCCACCGAAAAAGCTTTTATTTTGCGAATTGTGTGAAATACGTATCACATGATTGTCCACATATGTATGTCCTTGAAAATGAATTTAAGGGCGAAACGGGAATAATGTATTTGTGCAAATGTATGTAACAGGCAGAAGGAAGCATCGCCGACCACATAAGGTATATATATTCTTGATCAACATTATTTTTAAGTGACCTAGTTCTTGAAATATGAATATTAAATTTATAACCAATGCAACAATATACGGATATGTTTTGCATATTTATAAGTATCCAAAGAACTATATCAATTAAGGCTTCTAAGTTATCTAGCCAAAGTCTGCATATACACTTAAATAAAGTATATAACTAAATAGGAAGTGAGTCACAATTGAGTTAAAAGAAGTTGTCTGTATAACTGAAATGTGACATATAATCCGTTTGTTAACGTTTATTAACATCCATAAGCGACACTCATAAGTTTTATTGTGCTGTGCATTGAATGCACGTGTCTCATTATATAAATGGGCGCTGTACAGCTTCCATAGTCGTGTCCATTCAATAGGTTAATCAATTTCAATAAATACATAAACACAACAACAACAACAGCAAAACATAACAAAGGCAACAACACGAACAGAAACAACAACAAGAGCAACAATCGCTACCGCTTTTAAAGGTAACGCCAACGCTTTGGGTTTGGTTCGCTCGCGCCTTTGATAAATGGATCTACAGATATCGGCGTCGCGACTTAAAGATACAAATGTATCTGCTAGCCACTTTTGGCTGCTGTGCATACGTAAATGGCCGGCATATTGAATCTAATCATCTAAATTAAATGATATGGAATTATGTTATAAATATTTTTACGACCGCAACAACAAATGGCATGCCAATCAAGGGAGCAACAATAATCTGAGCAGCCGACAACAACAACAACAAGAACAACGACAACAACAAAGGCAACACATTTAACGCGATTTTCGGTACGTTTTGTTGTTTTTGGTTTATGTGTTTTTGGTTTTATTTATTTATTTTTATTTTTGTATTTTTGCAGCTCGTCGGCAGTTGCTGTTAATCATTTTGGGGCCTGTCTCGATTGCTGGTTCGCTTGGCGGTATCATCGAGTTAATCTTGTTAAAACAAACCGTTTCAATAAATACAGCGATAATGCAATTTTAATGCCATTAAGATGAGCACCAATTATGGCCAGCACCAAAAACCGAAACGTTTCAGTCACCTTCCACCCGTACCCGCGGTTTCTGTTCGCATTTCATTTCATCTTTGACCGCAAAATCATTTGTGATCCTTTAAGCCGCGACGGCAACTTTTACATCCCATCCACATGATTATCATTTTATACACTTGCTAAGAGCTCATTGACTCTGCGACACAGCACACGCCCATTTCTAGCCCAAACAGATCCCATACACAGCCAAGCTCCATGGCAATTTTATTCCCAACCCATCACGAATATATGTGGTTTAGTATGTTAGTTCATTCTGCTTAAGAATATTATAAGAATTACATATTTTGAACAAAATGATTTTAAATTTCAAGAGAAAGGTGTTCTTTTGTATATAAATATGATTATACAACATATATACCTTTTATACAAAAAAAAAAGTAAATAATAAGAATAGAAATAATATAATAACAATGACTAAAATTATAAAACTATAAATAAGTTTATATTTAAATTAATTTTAATATGCTGCAATGTGCCAATGTAAATTGAGATAGTTTTGCTGCTCTGTAAGTGTATGTGATATTCGTTGTGCTGTGTTGCGCTGTCAAGTTTGGTTTCCTTGTTATTGCTACACCGGCATTGTTGTGGTTATATATTTTTTCCTTTCGACGATCTGCGTGGCGAGCTTATGGGATGCGGGAGGGCGTAGGGCAAGGCGGGGCGGTATGTATATGGCTTGCGATGAAGAGCAAGAGACAAAGTTGGGGAGTTGTTTTTTTTTTATTGTTTATTTAACATTTCAGAGCTTTATTTTATTTTATTTTATTTTACTTTTTTATTTGATTTTGTTGTGTTTTATTTTAGTTTTGTTGTTGTCTGTTTGGGCCTGTTCGGCTTTTGATTCGCCTTTGCTTTGTTGTTGCTGTGCCTTGCATTTTCATTGTTCTTTATGATGCTCATTTAAATATCAAGCTTTGTTTCATTAAGAAACACGTTCGCCTCCGCCAGTTTCGACATTAACGCCGCCGACGGCGCTATGCAGCTTGTTAACGTTTTTAATGCCCATTCTCCGCATATATGCCAAAGCGTCCGATCAACGATCAGTGGCCAGTGATCAGCGATCAGCGATCAGCGATCTGCGATCAGAGCGCCTCCATCCTTCGATACGTTGGTAATCAACTGGCAATCCATAAAATACAATGGCTACAACTTTAGCAAAGCGCCAAAAGTCAACCCAACCATTGATGAAGGCGCCTATTTAATTGCCAGCCAGGAATTTCACAGATCACAGCTTATGTTAACACCTAAACTCTCTCTTTCACTCTCTCCCCCTCCCTTTCTTTCACTCTCTCTTCCTTTTCCTCTAACTCTCGCTCTCTTAATTATTATATTCTTTTGCTAATCCTGCTGCCGTCCAGGCTCTATTAGAGCCTGCCCTCGAGCCCTTCCCGACTCCGAATACCAAATCCGTGCCTGAGCTCGAGCCAGAGCCCGATCCACAGCAGCTGTTGCCTTTGCTCCTTGACAGCTGCTACCAGCAGCAACCAAAACAACAACAACAACTACAACAACAGCAACATCACAAATTTTATGATTTGTACAATTCTCAAGTGCATAATTAATGTCGATTGCCGATGCTTATGAGTGGAGCGATCTTCGTTGACTCTCATTGCTTGATCCTCGTCTATTGTTGTTATTGCTGGTGTTGATGCTGATGTTGTTGCTGGTGTTTCTGTTTCTGTTGCTGTGGCTGTTGCTATTGCCTTTTAACGCCCACAATGGGGGCGGAAATTGAGGGCGTAGCACTTAATAAGGTTGAGGACGCCGTTGGTGGTCTACGACCTGCTGAAACTTATTGCTAAACGAGGGTTTCTGCTATTTGAACTACTTAATTGGTAAATAGGTAGATTGAATAAAATAGCTAGAGCTTGGAAATTTTTTGGTTGAAGAAGATGATACTGGGAATAGAATGGATCAAACTGACGATAGAAAATTAAACTTCGTTTTATTTTCATTATATAGGAGTTATTTTTATGGCAATTTTTATGTTTATGTTTAAATTCCCCTGCTCAAATGCTAAAATAAATGGGAAAATGTGTAATATGTGTATATTTGCATGTGTAAATAAATACGAGCTAAGTTTATAGTCTTATTAACTTGTAACTAACGAACGTTTAATTGGTCTAAAAATAAGCTGTGATTCATTTATTGACTTGCATTCGAGCAAAACTCTGTTAACAATCAAATTGCAGCTTAAATCAGTCAGAGTGTCTCTTATAGGAGCTCTTATAGTCTTTGACATAGACTAGATCGAACCGAACATTGAAGCAGATCGAGAAATACACATTTATCGGGGCGAAGATATCAGCTACAGTCTGGTAACAGCATGTAATAAATATTTTAATTTAATTGTACACATGAAGAACAGTCTCCACGCTCAGAGCTGCACAGCATCAATGGATAATTGATAGATCGTACGTAATCAAAAAGCTTTTATTATGATTATGATTAGCGCATGCAAAAGATGGAGATGCTTTGGCTTAATCATATCTCAGATGTTGCTGTTGGGATTATTTCAGCTATACACTTGGCTAATAGCTCAATTCGCATGGCAATAAAACGCAGCGCCGTTCCGGTGTCCAGCAACGGCAACAGCAACAGCAAGAGCAACAGGAACAGCAAGATCACCAGCACAAACACCAGCTCCATCTGCTGTTCCCATCAATTTGCCATGCCGCTGACTCCTGCTGGCCTGGATTCAGCACATCTGCAGCTATATGCATACGGTTGGTGATGGCTCATGGTAGGCTCATGGAAGGGGCACCGCCAGAAAGCCATAAAAATAAAAGTCATTGACTCAATTTGGAAATGTCTCACACACGACGCTGGCCAAGTTGATGGAACTGGAACTGAGGCCAAAGCCGAGCCAGTGAAACGGAGCCAGTTTCTTGGTTCTGCTGCCTCTGCTCGTTGGCGGCTGAGGGGGGCGTTCCAGCAGGCGCTTGTGATTATCCTTTCGCACGTTTGACTGCCGCTTGCTTAACAAATCATAAATATTGTTGCCGGGTCGACTGTCTTTCCGTCTGTCCATATGTCGTCTGTCTGTCGTCCGTCCCGGTGCGCAGCTCGTTGTGGTCAGTTATTGATGGTGGTCGCCTTCGACGTTGTGAAAAGTTTCCACCTTTTTATGGCTGGCCAAAAAAAGACTCACGGCTCGCCACAAAAGGCTTCAATCATTTAATAAGCGCTGCTTGCCCGCCTGCCTTCGCTGCCTGCCTGCGCTTCGCTGCGGGCGAGGTAGATCAGTCGAGGCACGACAAAGGCCGCCTTCCGCCGTATTATTAACTTATTCATAACAATAACAAGAGCAGCCAGAGCCAGCGCAGAGCTGAATTGCCCGCTTTTGACTCGAAACCTGTGGCAAGAGCTTGTTAAATTGCGGGCGCAGCTGATAGTAACAGGCCACGCCCACGCGCCCATGCACTGACTCGAGCCCTACACCAGACGACGTTGACATTATCAGTCTATGACTGCGATCGTATTTTCAATTTATATATGGAGTAGAACAGGAAAGAGTATAGAAAGTCTTATTATGTATATTTGGTATATGCTTTAAAGAAGACAGCTCTCATTCGGCTAGCATTAAGAGTCGAGTCTGTTCGTAATCAAACCTACAAGTACTTACACAGGTGAGTAAGCCCGATCGCACTGATCTTTGCGGAACACCTTTTTTGTATTTAAGATGTACCCATTGCCAGGATTATCTTGGACAATCTTGAAAAGTCCATAGCAATCGATTGCCGAAATCGGATCACAACACAAAAATCATATGATACTTTTTAACTAAGGCGCCTTGCTTTGCCTTTAAGGAGGTGAATTAGGTGGACTATTTCTAGAGCTTGGCTTTCTGGGGCAGAAAAGAGAAGGCTTAAGCGGTTACAGGATTCGCGATGCACGAAAACTAACTTAATACAATTACAGCTTTCGACTTAAAGGCATCATTTTGTCCACTTTAATCCAAGTAACTATACGTTTCAATGCGCGCATTTTTCACTCACTTATAACTAGCTTTAACTGCCAATGTTAGGTAGAAATATTCCTGTTAATAGTCACATATATACAATCTATAAATGGAAGGAAAGTAAAAACGTCTTGTCCATAAGTTGATGTACTTCAGCTTTAGTTTAAAGGCCTAAATCGATACACACTTCCATTGAATCTCTTTATCAGCTATTGCTAGGCAGCACCTATTGGCGGAAGTAAAAGATTTATTTGTTTTTGTTATAGTTGAATCCAGTTGAATGGGCTCTCAGTGGGGCTGTTTTTGTGCATATTTGCGCTGTGAGTGAGCAATGTTCCTTGGGACTGATCAGTCGCGTTTGACAATAAATTCATTAATCAATTTGCCCGAAGGCTTGGCAAGAGATGCCACTTTGCATGTTAGAATGCATGGATAACCAAAATTTGACAAGGAATATGATAAATATATATTGTATGCAGCGAACAAGTTGTGTTTAAATAATTTACTCGCATTCAACATATCACACATACTAGATGCATACATAGACGCCATCCGAAATTATGATCGACATATCTGCTGCTATTAAAATTATATAAATATGCACAAAAAAGTGAAAGCTGTTTGAAAAAGCGAATACAAATATTATGAAATTTTTTAAATAGCTCAGAGTTTAGCCAGCTGTGGAGCTCGCAACTCGACACAATGCCAAGTTGCCTGCCTGGTCCCAATATTTTTTGGCATATGTTTTTGCATTAATATTAAAAGGCGATGTTATGGGGCTGCGCAGACAGCTATCTTTAAGTAGATGATGGCTGGTAATCACATAACGCTCATAAATCACACATTTAACATTTTTTATGCTTGCAATATCGACGGCTAAAGAATTTTTGCAAACCTTTTGGCTAATCTCTTTTGAATATTGCCAATGAGCCGACGACAAGGTCAGAGTCCGAGTCGGATACCAAATGCGAGTCTCTGTTTCACGGTTTTGCCTGGGCTTATGGCCAGCATTTCAGAGCTTATGCAATGCTGCCGCGAGTCATTGACATTGAAATATGTGTGCGGCCAATGCTGGCAGAGAGAAAGAGAGAGAGAGCACAGGAAATAGTATCGAATCATCGCATTGCATTAAAGCGCACATCCCCTAAGCCAGGCCAGGAGAAATGGCTCGGAAAAATACCTATCGGGACATATTTTGGCGTCGGCGTTGACAGCGTTTCAGTTTTCCCAGCGGCAATGTTGTCGGCAAAGTAAAAAAAAAACTAAAAGACAAAAAAAAAAAAAATAGAGAATTATAAATATATATAAGATACATAGGAAACGCTGCTCGGTCCAACAATGTGTTAATAGAAACGTTTCGGAGTTTGAGAGAGCGAAACGGAGTGAGCGATAATTCCATGGAACTCCATAAAAATAGCTAAACGTGCAGGGGCCGCCCAGAACCAGAGTCAGAGCTAGAGTCAGAGCCACAACCAGAACCAGAACCAGAATCAGAATCAGAGCCAAATCGAGCGCCTTGTCCGGCATGTCTCAGCCCGTTTCGATTTCCCAGCGGTCGCTCATTTCATTTCAATTGACCGATGCGATGCTGCATTCTTTTGCCTTCTTTCTAGTCGGCAATGAAATTCACTTTCATCTTTTCAATACACAGCCGAAGGCGACCAACCTGTGGTGAACACCCAAACCGGCCCCGTCCCAAGCCATTGCCCAGCATTTTGAGAGATCCTTTAATGTCTAAATTCCTGATGTGTCATACCGCCCAAGTCTCGAACGACCTGCCGCTGTGCGGCTATGCAGGATCCTTGATCCTGTTGCTATTGTCTAGCTCTAACTGTTTTACCCTGTCCCTAACTGTCTCCTTCTCTCTCTCTCTCTCTCCCTCTTTGTTGCCCTCGCCTTTGCCTTCGCTCTCCCTCTCACCTGCTGTGTGCGCATGTTTGTGTATCTTGGCCTTTGTGATCCGTGTAAATATTTTCCCAGCGTCCTGCAAACGTTTTGACAGTTTTTATTAGATCAAAATCCGGCTACAAGTGGCATGTGATAAATTGCGGCCAAAAGGAACAGATGAAGATGGCCCGCCAGACAAAGATAGCGATAGCCAGCCCACAAAAGGATCAAGTGTCGGTCTGTCTGTCTCTGTGTGTGTGTGTGTGTGTGTGTGTGTAAATCGTGACTTTTACACACGCATATTTCGATTAGGGCAACTGTGAATTGTGATCTGTGAATTCTAATTATTATCTCTCTTTTTTCACTCTCTCTCACCCTATCACTATCTGTCTCTCTTTCTTAGCCTTATCTCAATTTTATTTGGGAGATACTCGCCAAAGATCAATCAAAGATTAAACAATTAAAGTACCAACGATTTGTTATTAAGCCTCTACTGGCATTGCACGATACTTATCTAATAACACATATGTATAAATCCTATATATCGGCTAAGATATCTCACCATAAATACCCTTGTTGTGTAGCTGCTAGAAGGAGTAGATCAGATGCCATAGCAACAGCAGAAATGGCAGCGTTTGGGCTATCCGTTTATCAATTAGTCAGTCAGCCAATAAGTTAGGACATGCGTTTATATAAATGAATATAAATATTGGTATATATGTATATTTCATTAGTTGGTGCTTACCAATGCATACTTCTAGGCATTGAATGGCACACCCCTCTGTCCCTGGAGCGTGATGAGTGCTTTTTTCATTAGCTTTCTTATCGCTCGTCAAATGGCCGAGCAATCGACATCGAAAGTGCGCATAGGCGATAAGCAGCACCGCGAAATTCACGCCTAATAGTCGTCCCAAAATGTGCGCACTGAACACCCTTATAATTGTATACATAAGTATTACTATTATTAACTATGTGTGTCATATGGATAATGTGGTTCGTTTGATGCGGCAATCAGAATCATCAACAGCCAACAAAGGGACACTGCACAAAGTGGCAGCGGGTGGTGGCAACTGCAGCAGCCACAGCGATAGCTACAATAACAAGAGGTTAAAAATAAATAAATAAAAAAATAAGGCAGTGACACCATTGTAACCACAACAATAAAAATAACAATAACAAAAAAAGCAACAACAACAACAACTGCCGCAGCAGCAACCAAAAGAGGAAGTTAATCCGTTGCCATAATCGCTGCATAGCGCCACAGCATGAGGCAACTGCAACGGCAACTCCTCCGTCACCAACAACCAGCAGCAGCAACAGCAGCCGCGGCAGCAGCAGCATCAGGCGAGGACGGAGCTCGGTGCACGGAGCTCGAGGTCTCGAGCAAGCCCCCATTGAAGTGTCAGAAGAGCCACCACAGTGAGTATGCGTGTGCGAGCCAGATGATTATCTGCCAGAGACACTGCAAGTTTGTTCTACTATAAAAACTGAAAGTAAGCAAAAGTCTCTTAATGCCAATATTTACTGTGCAGCTGACCGAATCTCTGATTCTCTTGAACGAATAGAAAGAATCTAATTATTTATATTTAAAATTGAATAGAAATATAATTATGTTGAATGGAAAGAAATGTATTTAGGTGAAGCTATAATATAATTAAATAGCTCTGTAAAATATTTAATTGTAAGGTATTTAATATTCTTTTCAAATGCAGAATTTAATATTAATTAAATTATAAATTAAATAAGAGATGTAACTATGGGCAAGCATAAATTGTCCTAGAGCATTTGCATATCGATAATCGATTGGCGGCTTTGGCTGCCTGTTAAACAGTTGAGCAGCGCAGACAATGCCAATATTTATAATTTTTTTTAGCACTTTTGCATTTAACAATAATAACAACAATAACACGCGACAGTAACCCAGCTTTGCTTGCTTTGCCATAATAAACAAACAATTACGGTTGCATTTTTTAGTTGTTGTATTTTTTATTACTACTATTATTATTATTATCATAATTTTTTTTGTGACTTCCAGCAGCATCAGAAGCAGCTAGTTGAACCCGCGCCCCAAACGATGACCAGCCAACCAGCCATCTTCACAGCAGTTGGCGTTGGCTCCGCTCGGCCCGTTGGCCCGTTGGCCCGTTGGTGGTGCCATTCCATTTAGCTGGATGCAATTCTTGTGGCATTTTGTGCGATGCGCCGCGGGGCGCAAAAAATTTCGCACAACAAAAGCGCGCGGCGCGATAAGAACTCAACAATGGAGCCAGCCAGCAGTCGCAGCAGCAACAACAACAACAGCAACAACAACAACAACAACAACAATAACAATGACACTTGGCAAATCAAGTAAAGCTAATCGCTGGCTAGCTTGGTCGTCCACTTCTTGTCTAAGGCCAACTAATTGCAGGCAGCGCTGATTACTCATACGCCCCCATGTCATACAAAGCATGTACCGCGGCAACAGCGGCAACAGCAACAACAACAACAACAACAACAAAAACAACTATAACAAGATGACAAGCAGCGCAACACGCAAGAAACATGGGACAAACAAGAGACGCCGTTGCCTGCCGGCCGCTCAAATATTTGTTAAACTTGACACCAAACAAAAGAATTTTACCGAAAGGATTTGAATGAACCAAAAAGCGAACAATGCAAACGCGCGGCACGCAGGAATGCGAAGGTATACGGAGAACGTCCAAGACCCGGCACACCAGCTCGACGGCGAGGAGGACGGTGACGAGACACCAAATCAAACACAACAAATCGCCAGGCAAACACCAAAATCATTTTGTACAACAAGGCACCAGAACGGGGCAGAACCAGGGAAGCCATGGACGGCGACACAGTGGAACCAAATTAACCAAATCAATCACACGAATTTAAATAAACATGTTCAATAAGTATTTAAAAAGATGAGATTAGTTTTAATTAAATATTGCTAATAATGTAATATATATATTTATTATTTAATTGTTCTTATCACTAGCAATTTATCTTATTCATTAAGCATTTTATCATCATTATAATTATAATTATTATTGAAATTAATGACAAGTCATTCTGTCAGCTAACTTTATGATCAACTTAAGGCTTGCATATATATATAATTAAGTTTTACACGTTAGGTTACTATAAAAAAATATATTTCAATTTATTATTTTCACTTAACGGCTACTTTTGTTGAGTACATTCAGATTTGCTTCCCGAATATGAACTGATTTATCTAACTGTTGCGGTCGCTTAGCAAACTTCGCTTTGAGAGAGTTTGAGTCAAAATTGAGTGAAGTTTGAGCTGCGTCAGCAATTATGCGTGGGATAGTACTCTGATGGGAACATTGACAGTGGCGTGATATTTAGGGTGAATTGTTTATGTCTACCAAAGGGGGACAGTTTGATCTTGACCAATGTCGATGTTATCACCAGGCTCTTTGTTTACAATATTAGAAATGTTTATAATTGTGCTTATGCTTATGTGCTAAGATATGTTAAAGGGTGGGTGCGACTATGGATATGTCACTCCCCCAACCATTAGAAAAGTGCCTGTCCTCAGGTGTTTAAGTTTGGATATAGTGTAACATTTTCTTCTTTTACAATTGGTATATCTCCTATTATTGTAGGTGTTTCTTCTACTTTGGGTTTTTTATATTTTATAATTAATTTCTTAGGTATGCTTTTGAACTTATATGTCAAATACAGTGTTAAACTTATTAATATGATTACAAATATGGTTATTGTAATTATCTGGAATACATTGTTAAATTTTGTATGTGCATTTATAATTTGTTTCGTTTGTACAAACGAAAGTGGTTCTAATTTTATAACATCATTGCTTACGTAAATGCTTTGAGTATAATCTAACATATTGTTTGAAATTGAAATTTCATTAATTTGCAATGAACAATTAAAGATTTTTATTATATTGTTTCCTTCTATTGTTATTTCGTTATTTATACAATTATGGTTTAATATAGTTTTTGGTAAATTCCAAGTTAAAATTATATTTGGTTCTATGTAGTTGATTTGAAAATTTTGCAAAATTTTAGTATAACTACATTCTGATGTTATTTGGTTTAAAATTCCTGTTAAACATTCATTATTAATTAATTTTTTTGTTTCTCTGCTATAAACTTTTTTATCTTGGGTAAAATATTTTTCATGAGCTATTTCTGTCAAAATATTATTATTTTCATCCGGGTATGGAATTATTTCGAATACCGGGCTTTTTATTATTTCTCGAGGAATATGGGATATTATCAGTATTTCGTTTGTATCTGATTTAAACCAAGTGGAAGTTTTTGTATTCAACAATTTCTCAGAATTAACATGCAACAAATAGTCATGTTTTAGTAATTTTGGGTTAAAAATTCCTAATCTTGTGAGCTGCATTCCCATCTCAATGTCTTCTATATATTCTGTAAAGTGTTGTAAGTTAAATATAAGGATATCTAATTTCTTTCCTTTTTGTTTCTCTTGATCTAGTTCGTTCATGATTTCTATTCCTTTGTTTATAGCTTCTATTATGTAATTTAATTCGTTAACCTGAACGCTGTTTTCTGCTAAGTTGCTTATTTTTTGTTCAATTTCTGCTTTGTCTTCTTGATCTAATGTTCCAAATAAGTATTTATATGCTGTTCCTACTATGTTAACTAAACCTCTTTTGCTGCGTTTGGCTATTTTTAAGCCGTTTATTTCTCTGTTTAATTTTTCTACTAGGTATTCGATTTGTATAAGGTTATTGAATTCTTTACTTTGTTCAATTAAATTGTTAAAAGTTTCTTCGGTTTTTGTTGAGGTTATTTATTAGTTTTTCTTTATTAGCTTGAGTGTCATACTCTGGTGTACCTGCATATATGAATATGTCCGCTGGTGTTCTGTTAGTCGTTTTGTGCTTTGTTTTATGATTGTACGTGTAGAGTATAGTTTCAAATTTTGTAAGTTTATTTTCGACGTCTGAGTCGCTGTTAATGATTCTTAGTTTTTCGTTAACTGTCTTATGAAATCGTTCTACGTCGGATATACCGTTTTTACTAGTGGTTATATTAATATTTACTGCTTCTGATTTTAGCCATAATTGTAAAGCTGTGCACATAAAAGCTGAGTCTTTGTCTGCCTTTATTTCGATGGGTTTACCCATTTGGTTGAACACTTGTAATATAGCTCGTTTGGTTTCTAGCCAGTCTCTACTTTTTATTTCTATTAATGATGCAAATTTTGAATAGATATCAATGCAAGATAAAAATTGTTTATCTCCTACTATGTAAAAATCCATTACATATTTTTCTCGGATATTAGCGATTTCCGGAGTTATTTCGAAAGTTAATTTTGTATCTCTGTGTTCTGTTTTTGCGATGTTGCAAATCTCACATTCATTTATTAGATTTTGAATTAGATTTTGATAATCTGGGAAATAGTGGGTTTCTTTGAACCAATTGATAGTTTTTTCAATTCCTGGATGTAATAATTCTTTGTGCTTTTTTAATATTAATTCTTTGAATTCTGCGTATGTTTGAAGGTCTATTAATTTTGTACTAGTTTTCATTGCCTTTGTTGAATTATTCGGACTTATTATTTCTAAGTAGGCTTCTTGAAAAATTGGAAAATCTGCTTCGTTGTGGAAGTATAGCACACTTTTCTTTGTGCATAAGTATTCTTTTATTAATTCTTTGGCATGCGTATTAGTCATGTCTTTGTACGTAATTTTTATGTTGGTTTTGTGAAAGTAATTCGTAACTTTTGTTTCGTTCTCGGTTCCTTTTTCAAATTCTATTTGTCGATTATAATAATTAAGTGGTCTTTCTGTGATTTGTAAATGGTTACTGTTGTCTTCTTGAGCACTATGTATTGTTGCTCTTGTGCTAATTGTATCTTCGCCTAAGAAGTTTTCGTTTAATTGAATTCTGGACAGAGCATCTGCCACATAATTTTCTTTTCCTGGGACGTATTTAATTTGGAAATCAAACTCATTTAGCTTGATCTTCCACCTTTGTAATTTCATGTTAGGTTCTTTCATATTATTTAACCAGACGAGTGGTCTGTGATCACTAAGGATTTGAAATTGTCGACCAAAGAGATAGGACCTAAAGTATTTAGTGGCCCAAACGATTGCTAATAATTCTTTTTCAATCGTTGAATAATTTAACTCATGCTCGTTGAGAGTTCTACTTGCATAGCATATAGGCTTATGCTCTTGCGAAAGGACGGCCCCTATTGCCATATTACTCGCGTCTGTAGTTAATGAAAATGGTTTTTCGAAGTTAGGGTATATTAAAATTGGGTCGGATGTTATGAGTACTTTTAGCTTTTCAAACGCTAGCTCGTAGTCTCTGTCTTTTATATTGATTTTTGCTCCCTTTTTTAATTTAAGTGTTAATGGTTTTACTATATTAGCGAAATTTGGTATAAATTTCCTATAGAAACCACATAATCCTAGAAATGATTTAATTTCTTTTGGGGTTTTTGGAATTGGGAATTTGACAATTGCTTGTATCTTGTTGGGATTTGGTTTTATACCCTCAGTTGTGATGATGTGACCGAGAAATTCAGTTTCTTTTCTCATAAACTCGCATTTATCCAACTGTAGTTTTAAGTTAGCTTCTCTAAGCTTCTTAAATACCTTTTGTAGCGACAAAATGTGTTCCTCCAATGAAGTGGAAAAAATAATAATGTCGTCTAAGTAGACCAGACAATCTTTAAAAATTAAATCTTCTAAGAGATTGTTCATACAACGTTGGAACGTTGCAGGTGCATTCTTAAGACCAAATGGCATGCGAGTGTACTCGTAATGGCCATGTTTAGTCGAAAATGCGGTCTTGGGTATTGAACCAGGATCCATTTGGATTTGGTGGAAGCCTTTGGCTAGATCAATGGTTGTGAAATATTGACATTTTCCAAGTTTGTCTAATATTTCATCCATGATCGGGATAGGGTATTTATCATTAATAGTTAGTTCATTGAGATTGCGGTAATCTATGACTAACCGGAATTTTTGCTTTCCAGATGCATCGTTTTTCTTTGGAACGATTATTACTGGTGAGCAGTAAGGGGATTTGGATTTACGTATGATATTTTGTTTTATCATATCGCTTATTTGTTTATTTACTTCCTCATCGTATATTTGAGGATATTTGTATGGACGCTTGTAAATTGGGTCCTCATGTTTCGTTAGAATTTTGTGTTTAATTGTACTAGTGAAAGTCAAATTGTCACCTTCATGGTACTGGATATCACGAAATTCATGTAAAACTTTTTTTATTTTTTCTTTTTCTTCTGAGTTTAGGTGCTCTAGCCTAAACTCATTGTTTTCTATTAATTCATTATTAATAGCGAAGTTAAATGGTCTGTCCTCTGTTGAGGGTGGATCAAGGCACTCTTGTGCGGTCATGTCCTCTTCGACCTCTTCGTCATTATATCTAAAACAAAAGTTAAATTCTCCTAAGGTTACGGATCCTTGTGCATAGTCTATTTTTGCTTGACATGCCTCAAGGTATTCTCTCCCAATCAGAACATCATAATGCTCTGAGAAGTCGTGAATATAGAATTTTTGTTTGCTCGGACAAATTTTGCTTGCTCCTAATCGTATACTTTGTTTTAATTCAATAACACCATTTATGGTGTGAACCTTTAATGTTTCGTTGTAAACTGGAAAATTTAAGCGGTTTGTTTTCATTAGATTTATGGTTGAACCTGTGTCGATGACACATTTTAGAACTTCGTCATTCATAATCAATTTTATGAATGGATTTCTTCTGTTTGTTCCGAGGCTTGCTGATGAAAATTTTCGGATGTATCCATTTTCATCTGCCCACTGTTACTATCTCTTTGACGTTTAGTCGGAGGGTTTGGTGCATTCAAGCGTGAATGGGACTGATTTTGGTAGTTTAAGGGATTTTGGTATCTACCTTGACTTAATTTCTGTTGGAACTCGTGGTGAGCTTTCTGATTGTCTTCGGACTTATTATGCTGTTTATTTTGTGCGTGATAACTCTGATTCGTGTTGGAATAGCCACTTGAAATGGTGGTTGGGTTAGCATTTTGCTGATAATTTCCCATGTTCCTACGATTGTTATTTGGATTTCCCTGAACATTATTATTTTTAGGTTTTTCAGTAACGCTATTTTCATATAATCCCTCTCTTTGAGCTACTTGCTTTAGTTTTTGTGTCGACGTAATGTCGTGTCTGGCTAACATCATGAAAAGCCTATCTGGTAATTTTTTTGTAATAACATCTTTGATTGTGTTATTCATAGCATTTGTATAAAGGGTTGTATTGCTAGGTATATTTTCTAGTGCTAACTTATTTAAAATAACAAAAGATTTATTCTCGAGCTCCTCGATGAACTTACGGACGTTTCCTTGGTAATTCGTGTTGTATAAGCGTCGAAGGAGTTCTTCAAATGGTGTCTGCACTTTGTATTCTTCAATCAATGCGTTTCTCAGCTCCTGCCAAGTGTTGGCTGCTGTCCTTTGTGATATTCTCTGAGCATCTCCTGTGACTTGCAATTCGATGGCTCCGTATAAGATGCTATGTTGTCTAACATCTCGGGTTGGATACAGGTGTAGGATGTAATCTATCCTTTTAATGAAGGCGTTTAGTTGATCCGTTGATCCGTCAAAGCTTGGCACCTGTCTAAGTTGTGAAAGGGCCTGGTTGAGGTGTTGTTCTGATAATTCCATTGTCATCTTGGTGTAATACACTTTTTTTTGAATAGTTTTGAGTTTGTAGGTTTGAACTTTATTGTTCTTTGATTTTGCACTTTTATTTTAAGTTAAAGTTTGTGATGGATTATTGTGT
This sequence comes from Drosophila virilis, assembly GCF_030788295.1. Classification (NCBI taxonomy): domain Eukaryota; kingdom Metazoa; phylum Arthropoda; class Insecta; order Diptera; family Drosophilidae; genus Drosophila; species Drosophila virilis. The sequence continues at coordinate 27,434,569 of NC_091543.1, read as the reverse complement.
AAATGTTTTTTTTTTTTTTTGTGTGTGTGTCTTAAAAAGACTCAGTAATAACGTATTGCAGGGATCAAACGATATGCAAAGCCAGTCGTTATTAACTGTAGTAGCTTTATTGCCCAAAGGGTCAATATTATTAAGCTACTAATGACCCGAAGGTTCTTGTGCGGATACGTATTCGAGAAAATTTTTATTACACTCCGACAACACTTTCGGTCGCGATTGTGCGTTAGATCTGGGAATTAATTATCCTTTAGCGATCTTTAATTTTTCCCGACGTATCCTACCGGCTGCGCCAATTAAGTTTTACACGTTAGGTTACTATAAAAAAATATATTTCAATTTATTATTTTCACTTAACGGCTACTTTTGTTGAGTACATTCAGATTTGCTTCCCGAATATGAACTGATTTATCTAACTGTTGCGGTCGCTTAGCAAACTTCGCTTTGAGAGAGTTTGAGTCAAAATTGAGTGAAGTTTGAGCTGCGTCAGCAATTATGCGTGGGATAGTACTCTGATGGGAACATTGACAGTGGCGTGATATTTAGGGTGAATTGTTTATGTCTACCAAAGGGGGACAGTTTGATCTTGACCAATGTCGATGTTATCACCAGGCTCTTTGTTTACAATATTAGAAATGTTTATAATTGTGCTTATGCTTATGTGCTAAGATATGTTAAAGGGTGGGTGCGACTATGGATATGTCACTATATATATATATTTTAAAGTTTTTTTTATATATTTAAATCCTTAACAATGGAAAGTTTCCCAAATCCAGTATTAACATTCGGAGCAAATAAAAGCAAGTGATCCAAGTAGCATTTCTTATTGTTGTAATTTAAGCCCTATTCTGTATATTTAAAATCTACCTCATCATAACTTCTGATAATGTTCTTTCATATATTTCAACTCAAAGGTTTTAAAAGTTATGTAAGTTAACGTACTCATGATTATTTAACACATAACCCAGATACATAACGTTCCAAAATGATAAATACTTGATTTGCTTTGAAATCAAAAATATTTTTATAGTTTTATATTTGAATGGTAGCTAATGGCTTTTTTGTTTGGAAACACCCAAACTGAATATTCACAGGGACATGGATAAATAAACCCAATTGCAATTTGCCTTTAATTATTTTAAACACTGTGCAAGGCGCAAAGGGTTTAGAGAATCGCAGCTCTCGACTCGCCCTTGCCCAGATCCAAGTGCTGACGCGCGCCGATCCTGGGCCGCTGTCGGTGCAGCATTCGGTGACGGTGCCGGGTGCCGGTTGCCGGTTGCCGATTGCCAGTTGCCGGTTGCCAGTTGCCGGTGCCTAACGCAGTTATCAAAAGCGTTGAATTATGGCCGCACTGGCTGCCAGCTAAATGAGCAACACGTTGCTCCGACAGCAACTGCTCTGGAGACCGGAGGTAGGAGGCTGCGGCTGCGGCTGCGGCTGCCGCTGTGGCTGCTGGCTGCTGCCTCGTTTCGTGGCGCTATCGCATTTGATCTCGTTTGCTGGGACCCGCAGGCCTCAGCCGTGTCTGCCGTATGAGCTAACAATGCGCATGATATCATTCATTTCTCATTTCGGTTTCATTCATTGAGCTCTTGGCCAAGTGTCGCCGTCGTCGTCGTCGTCGTCGTCGTCGACGACGTCGACATTGTCGTCTTGGTAGACTCGTCTGTCCCTTCAGTCCCACAATCCCTATGTGCTTGCTGTTTGGCGTTCACTCTAATTTCATAATAAGAAACATCTTCAGAATCACAATAAATGAAAGCAGGCAATGTCCATGGCGCGTACTTTGTTTGTGCCTGTGTGTGTGTGTGTGTGTGTGTGTGTGTGTACGTGTGTGCACATCTTGTTGTTTTTATTATTAGTTTTATTGTTGTTCTTATTGTTATCTGGCTGGTATGTGAATGGAATGTCGGGCATTTCCGGTTAGGTCTGGGCTCAGCGATTAGAACGCTTTCTGCGGGCGCCTTAACAAATATTGCCGAAAATCCAATTTTAAAATAAAAATAATCAGGTACATAATTGTTTGTAATTTTATTATTTTAGTATAAATGTGACTTATATGAAAGTTCATTTACAATTGATATGTCAATGCTTGATGCTTGCAAGTCTCATCTGGATGCAACTAGTTAAAACTTCGTAATGGGAATACTCGTAGAGTCGATGGAGCCGTGAGGTCATTTTAAAAGACAACTTTGATGCTTCTGCATTTTCAATCTATGTTAGAACTCATGTTGGCTATTCCAAAATTGAATCCAGTCGATGAAAATCGCACTATTAAAAATTTGCTTATACTTTTTCTTTATATAGTATTTATATTGCTGATGATAACTTTTCCTGAAAAGAAAAGAAATATGAAGAAAAAGTAAAGACAATTTTACCTAAGAGGTTCAAGCTCTAGTATTGCCGTTTGTTTGTCTCGAGAATACTTTGCTTTGTAATCCGTCACAATAATGAATTGACCGAGATATTAACTACACTTCTGCTAAGCCAAAATCTTGAAGCCAAGCCAATTTACAATTACAAATTATATGGGAGAAAAATGTTTAATTGCTTCTTTAAGTCGCAAGGGCTGGACTAGCCAGACTCATGTCAAAGTGAACAAAATTCCTCACTTATTGTCTAGTTTGAAGTGAAGTTTATTAATCATACGCCACATAGGCCTCAGCTGCACAACGTAAATAGTTCTAATATTTCGCTGTACAAGCTTCAAATTTGAATAAGCCATTGGAGCAACGCGGGCCAAGGGGAGTCAGCAGCAACATTATTGTCTGTTCACACGCCAATTGACGGAGAGCAGGATGATGAGGAGGATGACGAGGAGGGTGATGGTGACGATGACGGCGACGGCGACGGCGACGGCGACGGCGACGATGACGATGACGGTTGATGGCCATGACAACGACACCGCCACGGACAGCATAAGCATCCTCTGGCTGTGGCTCTGGCCCAGCCTCGTGTTGCTCAATGTGTTGAAACATGAATGAATCTTGTTCACAATTTGGCAACAACACGTTTAGCATGAAACGAAGGACGACAATGGGCAACGGCTGCCAATACCAATGCCAATGCGCTGCTCCATTGTGTGCCCCTATGCGTGGACCACAAAACTCAGCCTGGATTCGGCATCCACATTGGCAGCGGCAGCGGCAGATACGACGGTGGTGGCGGCGGCGGCGTCGCGTACACAAATTATTAGCAGCCTCTTCAGTCATCGGTTGTCCGCTGTCCATTGTCTGTCGCCTGTTGCCCGTTGCCCGTTGCCCGTTGCACGCTTCCCGCTGCCCGCTGAACGCTGCCGGTTGCCGGTTGCCGTTCGCTGGTTAGTAAAACATCATGTCGCTGCTAAGGGTACCGGGTACAGCGTCTGTGGTCCAATTTGGAGGTATCCCGTGCGACGTCCCTTTGCCTGCTGGCTGCTGCCGGCTGCCGACTGCCTGCTGCCTGTGGTGGCCGCCGTTTGCTGCTGCCTAGAAAATTATCTGCTTATCTTGTCTTGTGCTCGTTTCGATCGGCTGCTTATTCATGTTCTTTGGTTGCTCCTCTTTTCGGTTGCCCTCAGCCGTGGGTATCATGACTTTTAAATAATGATCAACGCAACCAGCGCACTTATAATTGCAATCAGCTGATATTCATGTCTTCGATAAGAGTCGGGAACAGGACTAGCCTGGAATTAAGTAGTTAAATAAATACGCTTTCGCGTTGATAACAAGGAAATTGAATAATTAAAACAATGAAAATTTATTTATTTATATTTATATTTATATTTATATTTATATTTATATTTATATTTATATTTATATTATATTTCTATTATATTTTAATTTATTTATTTATATTGATATTTAATTTATATTTATATTATATTTATATTTAATTTATATTTATATTATATTTATATTTATATTTATATTATATTTATATTATATAGATTTATATTTCTATTTATATTTATATTTATATTTTTATATTCTCTTTATATTTCTATTTATATTACATATTTATATTATATTTATATTTATATTATTATTTATATTTATATTTAATTATATTTATCTTTATATTTATATTTATATTTATATTTATATTTATCGTATATTTACTTTATATTATATTATATTTTATATTATTTATATTATTTACTTTTAATATTTCTATTTATATTTAGTTTATATTTCTTTCTATTTATATTTTATTTATTTTCTTTCTCTTTATCTTTATATTTTCTATTTCTTTTATCTTTCTATTATCTTTCTATTTATATTTCTCTTTCGCTTTTATTTCTCGTTTCTCTTTTCTTTCTTTTCTCTTTCTCTTTCTCTTTCTATTTCTCTTTCTATTTATCTTTCCTTTCTTTCTTTCTCTTTCTCTTTCTCTTTCTCTTATCTTTTCTCTTTCTCTTTCTATTTCTTTATCTTTCTCTTTCTCTTTCTCTTTCTCTTTCTCTCTCTTTCTCGCTTTCTCTTTCTCTTTTCTCCTTTCTCTTCTCTCTTTCTCTTTCTCTTTCTCTTTCTATCTTTCTCTTTCTCTTTCTCTTTCTCTTTCTCTTTTCTCTTTCTCTTTCTCTTTCTCTTTCTCTTTATTTCTCTTTTCTCTTTCTTCTCTTTCTCTTTCTCTTTCTCTTTCTCTTTCTCTTTCTCTTTCTCTTTCTCTTTCTCTTTCTCTTTCTTTCTCTTCTCTTTCTCTCTTCTCTTTCTCTTTCTCTTTCTCATTTCTCTATTCTCTTTCTCTTTCTCTTTCTCTTTCTACTTTCTCTTTCTATTTCTCTTTTCTCTTTCCTTTCCTTTCCTTTCTCTTCTCTTTCTCTTTCTCGTTCATTCTTTTTCTCATTTCTCTTTCTCTTTCTCTTTCCTCTTTCTTGTCTCTTTCTCTTTTCTCTTTCTCTTCTCTTTCTCTTTCTCTTTCCTCTTTCTCTTCTCTGTCTCTTTCTCTTTCTCTTTCTCTTTCTCTTTCTCTTTTCTTTCTCTTCTCTTTCTCTTTCTCTTCTCTTTCTCTTGCTCTTTCTCTTTCTCTTTCTCTTTCTCTTTCTCTTCTCTTTCTCTTTCTCTTTCTCTTTCTCTTTCTCTTTCTCTTTTCTCTTATCTCTTCTCTTTCTCTGTCCTTCTCTTTCTCTTCTTTCTCTTCTCTTTCTACTTTCTCTTTCTATTTCTCTTTCTCTTTCTCTTTCTCTTTCTCTTTCTATTTCTCTTTCTCTTTCTCTTGCTCTTATCTTCTCTTCTCTTTCTATTTCTCTTTCTCTTTCTCTTTCTCTTTCTATTTCTCTTTCTCTTTTCTCTTCTCTTTCTCTTTCTCTTTCTCTTCTCTTCTCTTTCTCTTTCTCTTTTCTCTTTCTTCTCTTTCTTTCTCTTTCTCTTTCTCTTTCCTTTCTTCTCTTTCTCTTTCTCTTTTCTATTCTCTTTTCTTTCTCTTCTCTTTCTCTTTCTCTTGCTCTATTTCTCTTTCTCTTTCTCTTTCTCTTTCTCTCTCTTTCTCTTTCTCTTTCTCTTTCTCTTTCTCTTAGCTCTTTCTCTTTCTCTTTCTCTTTTCTCTTTCGCTTTCTCTTCTCTTTATCTCTCTTTCTCTGTCTCTTTCTCTTTCTCTTTCTCGTTCTCTTTCTCTTCTCTTTCTCTTTTCTTTTCTCTTTCTCTTTCTCTTTCTCTTTCTCTTTCTCTTTCTCTTTCTCTTTCTCTTTCTCTTTCTCTTTTCTCTTTCTCTTTCTCTTTCTCTTTCTTTCTCTTCTCTTTCTCTTCTCTTTCTCTTCTCTTTCTCTTTCTCTTTCTTTCTATTTCTCTTTCTATTTCTTTCTCTTTCTCTTTCTTTCTCTTTCTCTTTCTCTTTTCTTTCTCATTTATATTATATTTATATTTATATTTATATTTCTACTATGTTGCTAGTAGGGTAATCAGAATTCAGCTTAATGAAAATTATTGTACTGCTCTTCTTTTAGTTTTCTTTTTGTTGTTGTTCATTTAATTTATGTGCTTGACGTGACACTTGCTATTGCTGTGTCTTCAGCCTGTGCCTGTTGCCTGCGAAATTCGTCAGCACATCGCCATAGCTGGACTCGGGGCTTGGAATATGGGACTGGGTTTGCTTATGGGGATCTCAGATCTGGTCATGGGCCGCCTAATATGCGACAGCCGCCGCCTGTTAACACATCGGTGAACCTCAAAATATGAAAACCGAGACCAAAACGAACGCGCATGGACTAAGGAGACCCCACACCGGTTTACCATCGGCCACGGCGTCGGCATCGGCGTCAGCGTGAGCGTCGTCGGAGTTCCTAACGAGGTGTCCAGGCGGACGACATTCGAGCCTGTGGTGATGACGACAGTGCGAGTGAGACAAGCTGCACCGAGCCGAGCCGCGATGAGCCGGCGATTGAATTTCACACGTGGCTTAGTGTCCGCCCGCATTAAGTGCGCTTCATTGGCTGCCCAGAGCACTGAACAGGCAGGGAGAAAGGCTAGAGAGAGAGAAAGCGACAGAGTGAGATGGGTAGAGATATTATTTTTATTCGCTTTTATTTTTTATTTAGTTTTTTCTCCTTTTTTTTGGCGAGTGGGCGAGCTTTAATGCAAATGCCCTGCACTTCGCCATCTTGGCTGGCGATGGCTGCTGATCTCGCCATCTTGGACTGTCAATTGCGACTCCGGTCTCCGGTCTCTGGGGTCTGGTCTGTGTCTCAGTCGCAGTCGCAGTCTCAGTCTCAGTCTCAGTCTCTGGCTTTGACTGTAGCTCCACTTGCATTTGGCCATGGCCATTGTTCTGAGGTGCTGCTAGCAGTGATGACATTCCACAGATTAGGCACACACAGAGAGTGAGAGCGAGAGAGAGAGAGAAAGAGAAAGAGAGACAGAATGCGAAAGCCAAGAGCCGGAGAGGAGGGAGGCGACTTTATGTTGCCAATGGACGGTTGATGGTGACTGTGGTGACGGTGCCATATCCTGCCAAGCTTCACGGCTGCGTATGAATGAGTTATTTTGGACTTAATCGCAGCGCTTGCATCTCGCCATGCCAAGCAAAGAGAAGCAGAAAAAAATATACTTTTGGCGCGACTGTGTCCACGTTTTGTTTCAGGCCCGGCTTTGGTGTCCTCCATTTGATTGAACTGCTCAATGAAATATGCAAATCTGTTTGCTGGGCCGCCGCCGAAGCGGTCGCTTAATCAACTGCAAGCCTGCCAGCCTGCCAGCCTGACTGTCCCAGCGAACGTTTTGTGCCTCATCATCATCGTCACCAGCGTCGCGAGAGTCGCCATCGTTGGGTCTGCATCTGAGTCCGTCGATGCCGTCGCCGTCGCCTGCGTCTTCGCCTTTGCGTCCGCACATTTGTGGTCTTTTGGGCCAATCTTAAATATCCTGCTGGTGGGTAAATTTTTCTCTTATGTGCTTTGCGCTTTTTGCCAGTTTTATCGGATCGGCGAGCCAAAGTCACGATTTCTACAGTAAGAAGCTGCAGTTGCAGTTGTTGCTACGTTAACTTCAGTCTCCTTTTCTGCTGCTGCTCCCGCTGCTGCTGCTGCTGTGGCTGTGGCTGTGGCAACATTAATATTTCTAGCAATCAAATGTCAGCCTCTCGGCTCTAGGCAGCACTCTAATTAAACTGTTCCACAGTTGGAGGTGCGCTAATTACATTTAATTGCAGTTGTTAACAAGCCAGTTGTCAAAAACTAAAACCGCAACCGTAGCCGAAACCTGACAGCAATTGCAACTCAATCAGCGCTAAACATTTCGCAAATGCCATTTGGCTACAATGTCCATCAAGCAGTTGGTACAAACTGATCCGGCTGCGGCCTAGGCCAAGTTATCGTGTAGCCAAGTCAAACTGTCAGACTGGTCGCACAGCTCAATTAATAACATTCTCGAAGCTCCTCAGGATTTAGCTCAGGACCGATAATACACCACAGTTCGATAAGGAGGGAATACACTTAAGGGTCCGGATCCAGACTCCAATGCCAAGCTAGTGGCCATAGGAGCCTGTGATCTTTAAATTTAGTTGGATTGATGGCTTCTAACTATATCCAATATTTATAACTGGAAATGAATAATAGAAATAATAATAAGACTAATAATAATTTTATTCAAATAGGCTTAAGCCACTTTCTTTGAATTCTTAATTCACAGTAACTTCGAATGATTATATAGAAAATATTATCTTTGAAAGTACAAAAGATTCTTACATAATACGAATATGGATATTTATGATATTTATGGGACTCTCTGTAAGACTTCGTAAGAGCATTTGACCTCGTTCGGTAAAACCCATATTTTTTGATAGATTTCGTACTTTCGAAATTGATTTTTAAGGTTGTCGCATAATGAAAGTCAGGCCATGCCAAAGGAAAGTAATATTTAAGAAAACTTAATGTCCAATTGGGTGTGTATTTAAAATCTTAAATAAACCTAATTGGCGAATAGTATATGATGTGGATGGACAGGGTCACGAAAATTTCTGTTCTGGCTTGGCCCCTTAACATGAATGTCGATCAGACAAGAATGTGATCTAAGCACGAAGAGACACTTCCTGCTTTCTGTTAAATGTGTATATATTTTCAGCTGCTAGATATTGGGCTTAACACTAGTTAAAATATGTACTCTTATTGTAGTGTAATGGCGTGAAATGTCTAAGATAAGATACCTAGATGCATATATATAAATATTCCAAGTATCTTAGGCATATACTTCTAGATACTAGATACCACAGGTTTTACTTTGACTACTTATATAACACTACGCGGTAGCTCGTATCTTGCGATCATCTAAGTCAGTTAGCTGGCAGCTAGCGCCACTTGCTTTAATGCTGGTAACTGCGCACACTTCTAAGCTTGCGTGTGCATGTGTGTGTGTGTGTGTGTGTAGAGACCTTATGCAATGCGCATCTTAAAGATACGTGTATGTAGTATAGCAAACTGGCGAGCAGGCAGCAGCTAAGTCAGCAGATTGTGGCTATCGATAACGTGACTGAGGCTGCGAATGCGAATACTACTGCAACTGCTACTGCGACTGCGACTGCTACTGCGACTGTGACTTCGACGGTGGCTTAATATTTGCGTTTGTGGCGTTAATTATGGGTTCGCTGTTTCTTTGATTGTTTATTTGTTTGTTTTCATTCGCCGTTCGCCATTCCATTGAGGAAGGAGCCGCAGCACCAGCAGCAGCAGTTGCAGTCGGTTTGTCGTTGTACAATTGTTGTTGGTCGTGTAATTCCGGTTCGTGCAATGATAATTATATTAATTTGCCATCGAATGAGCGGCAAGTGATATCGTCGATGTCGTTGCCAGCCATCCAGTCAGTCAGTCAGTCAGCCAGTCAGTCAGCCAGCCAGTCAGTCAATCAGTCAGTTTGTCGATTCTTCGTACGAGTCTTGGTTATCAATTTGTATCTTTTGTATCTGTCCTGTGCGATTGTGAGTGTGTGTGTGTGTGTATGTGTGTGTGTGGCTGTAGTTATCGACATGGCAGTTGCTGTTGCATTCGCAAAGCTGTCCAAGCTCGGCTGTTGTGGTTGCCATTACAAAACAATTGAGATTGAGGAAAATCAAATCAACTGCCACTGCAACTGCGGCGGGGCTCTAAACTTCAACTGCAAGTGGCCCAAACAGCTGATGTATCTATAATTATGCCAGCAGCAGCAGCGGCAGCACGGCCAAACTACCGACAACTGACAACCGACAACCGACAACAATTGCGCATGGTATTCATTTGGCTGCGGAATGCATCTGAAATCTCGGCTCATTCCATAAGTGAATAGAGGACAGAGCTCATTGCATTCCAAATGCCAGGATATTCGATACAATAATGCAGGGCTCACATCAAGAGCGCGACAAAGAAAGAGAGAGACAGACCAAGAGAGAGAGAGAGAGAGAGAGAGCGCGCTAGACACGACACACGGGGGCAGTTTTCAAATCCGAGGCGCTGTCATAAAGATTTGTGCCCTGGGCTACGTCAATGTGGGCATGAAAACGCGTGTAGTCTGATCCTATACAATATATTATACCTGCCACTGACCGCATCTCCTTCGCTCGATTCCCCCTCCACCTCCGCCACCGCCACCATCTGCACCTCCACCAGGCGTCGCCACGTAGCGATCTGTGGAACCAAGTCTCTGCTGCGTGTAAGACAAATGAGCACTCAATTATCGTATTTCTGCTTTAGATGCTGCTTCATTTGTCTTTCGATTTGATGTGATGGACTGAAGTGGGGCTCGGTGGGGTGGCATCGGTTAGCGTAGAGCATAACGAGTTATGGTAAGTACTCTGGATACAAGGATAAGAGATTTGTTGAGCCGCTTCCGTTGCAGCTAAAAATTAGTTAAGATTCAAGTTTGAATCAAGTCCAAATAACGAAACGTCATATACAACAGCCTGTTACTCAATTTTATTATTTTTAATGGATTACCTATGAAATATCACATTCTTTTCCTATAAGTGCGAATACTCTGGCTTAAGGTGGAGGGCACTTCCTTCCTTCATTTATAGCCCTAACAGTTACATATACTTATGCTTTACATAATAACATTTAAAAGAATGTTGCCTAAGACATCTCTTATAAGCGGATAAAAGAAAACAAAAAAAAATCCAAACAAAAAGAATTGAATACAATTTATAGCTAGCCTTTTGCCAATTGTGATTCATATATGCTTTGAAGCCAATTAAATTGGGGGGTTTTTTTATTTTTGGCTTTTGTGTACACATTGATGCCTTGATGTCTTGAGGATGGCAATAAAATTGCTGATTAAAATCAACATTTATCAATAATCAGGTAATTTTTTGAGTAAGTTTGTTGCGCAGCTCGTGTCAATTGTATTCTCATTGCCAAACTGCCTCAGAGAAATAATATGGCACCAGGAACCAATTACTTAATCTAATAAAATACAATTTGTGATTGCGTCAAATTACAAAGCTATTTTCTTGTTCTTGGAAAACCTTAATTCTAAGAGGTGCAAAATTGCCAAATCACAGCGAAGGGAATATTAATAATCATATATATAGAATTCTTTCTATTAGGTTAACAATTCAATAATGTTTTTAATATATAAAATGTATAACCCGCTCATTTTTATTTATTTTCTTCATTAAAAGCTCAAAATTCGGTTCGGTTTCGGTTCGGATGTTCTTCATCCAACAAATCGGATTCACATTTTCCTGGCTCGAATCTGTTCTGTTCAAGCTCAATTTGTAGCCTTGAATATTGTTTACTTATAAGTTTATTTATTTATCAAACGGCATGTAAGTTCGTTTATGCGACATGTGTCTATCTTTGGTTTCATAAAGGCGTCGGGCTTCTAACAATGTTTTGGAAACTTAATTGATATGGAATTCAGAGTGTTTACAAGACCTTGAGTTATATTTATTATGTTGAATTTACACATTTCAAATCCGTTTTCAGATTCAATTTATGCGAATTAACAAGTTGGATTTCAGTTCTAGCCCAATGGGCAGCCTTGACCGTGACCGTGACCTTGTGCTGCCAAATCCAGCCAAGTCTTACAGTACAATAAAAATAATGCAAGTATTTGAAATTCGACAAGTGCATTTCGAAAGCTCGACTAACATTTGGCTGAATAGCGTGTCTCTGCATACTCTATCATTTATGTTTGGCAGAGGCTTGTGCGCTGCGCGGTGCGTCTTGGGCATCGAGCGAAAAGCTTTTTGTCTGCTCGTCGATTTGTGTTTTATTGTCTCGAGCGTCGTCGTATGGGACGACAATCGTCGCATCATGCTCAGCTATAACTGGTGTGCCACAGCCCGAGAGGCCTCAAGCTCGGGCGCATCCTCGTCACATGTGCAAACGGTGGTCCAATCTGTCATTCCAGCTGGCTGGACCGACCGACTGGGCACTGCGACTGGGGCGGCCTGTAAGTTGCAGCCAGGTCGGGTGGTCGTTTCGGCTGCTGAAGCTTCGTCGCCGATGTTTATCTCGTGAGCCAGAGTTCAGTTTAGTAATTTCTTATTATTTCTTTTTTTTTTTTTTGTGTACTCTCTGCCGCTGTCATTCAAGCATTCAACCTTTGTGCGAGGTGTTCGACGAGGCGGCCGCTGCTCATCATCAACTACACTCCACTCGTCCATGCCTCCTTAAAAATAAAATGCAGAATTATGAATCGGCATGTTTTACATGTGCGGGAGGTCTTGTAAAAAAAAAAAAAAAAAAAAAAAAAAACCAATGCATACCTCGCAAAGACGCAGCAGAAAAAGGTAAATATATATATATATATATATATATATATATATATCTGTATGTCAGCTGGAAAAAAAAAATCATTGAATTGTAGTGTCCGTGTGGTGTACCTGTCGCTCAATTCCAGAATCCGAACCTGTTGCCGTCAAATCTTGAATTAAATGTTGTGAAATTGGACACTTCAAAACAAAAACACACGATGCGATTGGATTGAGTCTCCTGTAAGTCGTAAGAGAGCACACGACGCGCGACTCGCTCTGGCTGGGAATGAGGCTAAGGCGAGGGCCAAGCCAAGGACAGGGGCAGGGGCAGGGGCAGGGGCAAAGGCTCTGGCTCTGACTGAGGATAACGACAAAAAAGGAACTATCATTCTACATAATTATCAATCTGGTTTCGGGTATGCTATGTCTTCTTTGTCTTTTGATTTTTTGTTGTATGTCTTATGTTTTATTGCAATTACCGCGCCCGCTTTGTGTGGTCCCCAAGTGCTTGGGAATTCTCTGATGAATGTCAAAGCTGCTGGTTGCTATTGTTGTTGTTGTTGTTGTTGTTGTTGCTGCTGCTGCAGCAAGTGCATCTGCTCAATTGCTGGTCAAGATTAATGGCCACACAATTAATCAGTGACATCAACCGGGGGCGCCATCAACAATTTTTACAACACTTGCAACGCTTCCTTTGCCCTTCACCCTTAGCGTTCACCACGTTCCTGCTCCCATGCTCCGATGCCCAGTCATGTGCTTGTCTCTGTCTTTGCCATTGTTATTTGACACTTTGCTTGGGCCAATCAACACCAATGCCAATGAGGCGCCATCAGTCGCCATCGTCCGCATCCATGTCGCCGCCGTCGCCGTCATCGCATTATTTCCACACCAAATAGTTCAGCCTATGAAAATAATAACTGTGGGAACCGCATTTTGTGCCTCCGTTCGCCAGCTTTGCCCCGATCGGTTCGGCTCGTTCGCTTCATTGCCGTTTTATTGGTTGAAAATAAGTTAATAACATGGACGTCGCCGGGCAACACAAAGACTGGCATATCCTTCCCTGGCTAGCCGGTAGAAACAATAACCATGCAACAATATTGCCGGCTCTGAAACTCATCGACTTAGCCGACTGCCGACTGACGCTGCTGCAGCGGAAGCCGCTTAAGGTCGCTTTCAACAGCTAAGCCAAACAGCCAAAGTATATCATCATAACCACCTACTTTTCGGAGCGGCCAGCATAGCACCGCAATTGGCGGTCCTTGGCTCGATGAGAGAGCAGCAGCGCCAACTGCTGCGCCCTCAGGCGAGGCAGCTCCGAATGGAAGACGCCGCCGTCGCCCCTGATAATGATGAAGGTGTTGGTGTTGGTGTTGCTGTTACTGTTGCTGTTGCTGTTGCTGTTGCTCTTGGTGTTGGTGATGATGATGCCGATGACGCGGATGCGCAGCTCGAAGCCGCCGCGGCTTGGCCAACCTCCATGCTGCTTAACGTGTCGCGTCCAGGGCAGCCGCTGGTTGCGCTACCGACAACAAAATTAATAATAAATTCAATCTCATATTCCAAATATATAATATATATTTGTGTCCCCCTTGCAAGCAATAAGCTACAAGCGGTAGACACGGACACGGTCAGAGGCACGGTCAGAGGCATGGGCCAGGTGCCGAGTGTAGCGCATTCGGCGGGCCTGTCTGGCTGGCGCCGCGATGCGCCGCTAAATGGGATCAGTTTTGGTAACGATTTAACGAGTTGATTTCACTTCAGCGATTGCCGCCGAACCCGAACCCGAACCGGATTAGCAGTTTGCATCGTCTGTTTCTGTTTCTGTTGCCGTTTCTGTTTCTGGATGCGGCTCTGTCTGTGGCTCTGGCTCTCGTGGCTGTGCGGTGGCCATGGCCAATGTCTACACAACAAGGTGACGGCTTATAATGACGGCCACAGCCGGATCGGACAGTGAGCCGGCCTTAGACCGAGACTCAAGCGCAGACCGGGACTGCGTTTGTGGCTTTGGCTCTGGCTCTGACTGTGGCTCTGGCTGAGGCGTTTGTACCTCCCATGGCCAGGCTGCAGCGCGCTCCTGTTGGGGCCTTTGACGCTCATATATAAATGTGTATACATATATGTGCTGCTTGCATGTGTTTTGTTTTTGGGTGCCCCTTATTGTTGAACGTGGTCTGCCTGTCTCCGCCGTCCGGCGATCTGTCTGTGCGTCTCTTTTGGGCTTTGTCAGGGGCGTTACCCAGTGATCATCACGCGTTTGCGCTCCTTTTTTTCTTTTCTTCCCTTGCTTTTTTTTTTCTTAATGGGTGTTATTTTGTTTTGCCGTAAATATTTTTGCAATGGGCGCTAATTAAGTTTGGCTCTGCCGATCTGCATCCTTCGCACTTTGTTATGTGTGAAACTTTTAAATTTCGCGCGTCGGCAAACATGAAAACCCAACGCACAGCGCTCACCAAATTACCGGCCATTAATGGGGCACCATCCCCATCTGCCTTTTATACACCCCCCCCAGCCCACACAGGCCCCCCCAACCGCCCGCCAGACATTACCTAATCTGCATGCAAAACACTCTTCAGGCATTGAGCCCAAAAATATTGTGGGACCTGCTGCCTGCTGCCTGACTCTTGTTATTATTGTATAAATAAATATTGAAACTTATTAAATTAGCAGCGCGTTGCGTATACGCCCCGTGGCACCAAATGGACTAAGCCTATGGATAAATCTCGCACGAATGCAATAAAATATAACTATAAAATAATAAAAAAGAAAACGCTGCAAAGTCAAAAATAGAAAGAGACAAAAAGTCTACTTCATTAGCTGTGAAATATATACATATGCATGTATATACTTATTTTATGACTCATTTTTCGGCATTCGCCGTGTCGCGACTCAACGATGCTCAACGCTGCATTTTTAGTCGCTGTTTCAAATCGATTGGTCAGTAAATTAGCATTATGCGGTTACTATTCGTGTGTCGTCAGACATTGTTTAGCGTCAAGTCATGCGCTGAGCTGTCCGGCTGACCAGTTCAAAGACCGCAGCGTTGCGTAGGCCCTAGTTGGCCATTACTGAAATATATAATAGTTCCTACACTCACCTTTACACTCAATTCAACTTGTCAAATCTTTCAATCAATTAAATTATCAAGGGAATGCTTACCAAAGTCCAACTCAAGTGAAACACAATCAAAATTGATATATGTATAAATGGTAGCTCAGTTGGAAGAAATTATAATATATTACCATATCTTTAATACGAATGGCTTTCATATGAAATGAGCCCAATAATTGATTTCCTTCTTTCGCGGCGCGCAAGTTTGTCACACTTCGAATATTACTCATACGGCCCAACGTCATAAGGCAGACATTACTTACACGTTAGACATTCGGCATATTAGGCAATAAAATATGCGGCTCACACACGGCGAACTCAATGCGTTATTTCCAAGTACACATGCATGCCAAATATGCACATCAAATGTCCAAAAAGATCCCCGAAGGTCTCTGCGGTGGCGCCCCCACAGCCCACCCCACCGCCGACAGAGCCATGCGAATTGTACAAATAACGTTCGATTGCTGAACCCAAAGGTAAAAATATAAAAAAAAAAAAAAAAAAAAACCGAAATTACCAAATGGAAACTTCACGCCCGCGCCTCGACACAATAGTTTAAAAATAACTTAGCGACGTCTCCATGAGTAACAACTGCTCAATATTTTTTAGATTGATCATGTTTAGGCATGGTGAAATTTGGCTTACGACGGGTGGGACGCCTTCTCTGTTTCGCTCAATGCGTCCATCTCACTCTAGCGTTGGTTTGCCGTGAAACGGCGCGAAAAAATTCATGAATGAACCTCAAATGAGACGACGCCACGACAACAACAACAAGTGTGTGTGTCTCTCAGTGTGTGTGTGTCTATGGGAGCGTGAGAGCGAGCTTAACTAGCAGCCAGACGGCTGTATGGCAGACACCGGCGCGTATGAGTAATATCTCAATTCTTGTGAAATTGAACGGAAATACTTGAAATTTTGTACAGGCGTCCGTGACGTCGTCAACTGTTGGTTAAACAGTACATCGCGCTCTCTACGCTCTCTTGCGTTTTTGTGCGCGCTGTGTGCGTGTGACCTAACTATAGTTGTCACCTGCCAAGTCACGCTAGAGCCACAACTCTTGACGATGAATAACGGCTGCGCCCCAGCCCCCGCGCCCGCGTCCGAGTCCGCGCCAACCACAAATCGGAAGTGATATGGCGCAAATTTTTCCTTTGACGCTTGCGCTTCCACTGTGTCGCACAGCCATAAAAAGTATAGTTAAAGTCAATTGTGCTAATAACAAGTCACCCCCACCGAAAGCTGTCCGTCCGCCTTATCGCTATAAATATTTCCAAGTTGAAGTAGCGTTTCTGTTTAGTAAGAAAAAAAAAATAATTTATGTGTTGTTCCGGCAAAAGCGGCAACCGACTTCGGCCTTTTGATTTGTTTATTTTGAGCGCGTCCAAAAGTCAGAGACACGACACGACACGAAACGCTCACGCGCTCACGCGCTCGGCCCTCGGCTGGAGAGCAATTGCGCTATATGGAACAGCTGATCGATCGACAAGGCGAGCACGATAAATAAAAATAAAAATACAACAACAACAACAACACAGTAACAAGAAGAGGAACAAGCCGCAATACAATTAAATCAATGTCTTGGTCAATGCGCGCACTTGCAAACAATTTACAAGAGAGAGTCGGAGTCAAAGTCACGCACACAGATGCACCAACTATTAGATACGCTCAATGAGCGCCAGCTGGCAGTTGAAGCGCACCCAGACCCACAGAAAGAGCGAGATAATGAAGAGAGAGAGAGAGAGCGAGAGAGAGAGAGAGCGAAGCGTCTCACAGCGTTTTGCAGCGGTAAAAATAAAACAACTTTGTCAACGAACCCAACACTGCGCTACTTCTACTTCTGAGTGCTATCAAATAATTAGCTTAAGCAAATTATATTTAGAGCTAATTAATTTAGTAAACATACGAAATTAGTTAACAAACATTTATATTTATAAGCAAAATATGTTAATGTTTATCAATTATCAATTGATTTACAATACGAACTAACAAAATAAGTAAATTCTTGTGGTATATTTATTCTCTTCCTATAAGATATATACACAGATATGTGCATGCGTAAAATATATGTTTAAATAATTGAGAAACAAAATATAAATTTTGGCTAAATAACACATTTAGCTCAGTATTTTATGCCATTACCAAAGTGCACTTGCAAAGCGTATAGCGCTGTCAATATGGCCCATTCGAGGCCCTCCCACATGCAAGCTGTAGCCTATTCGAGTCACAGCTATTCATTGTTTCTGCTCAGCTGTTCGGCAACTGTCGCCGGCTGTTCGGGCCGAGTCAATGCTCACCAGGTTTGAGCGCATTTTGCATAGGTGTGTGTAAACAGCTGTTGAGAGAGATTGGAGTTAAATGTAAGCAAAGGGGGAGGAAGGGGCGCCCATTAAGTAAATTCATGTACTATAATTATGTGTCTGCACACTGATATCTGATATCGGATTTCGTCAATATCATCGTGAACAACATGATTATCGTGTATCGTTAGCTGAGTTTGGCTGCGACTAATGCTGATACGAACACACGCTCAGACTGCTCACATACATACATACAAATGTATTCTGCCGATTCACTCAGCGCACACTCATGCACACACACACGCACATACACTCAGTGGCTCATACATGGGCGGTCGCGAATCTGCGCGCCATACACACAAATATGACTTCTCGACCAGAGGGGCCTCCTCGTTGTACTCCTCATTAGTACGCTCATAGTAACTGAAGAGTTCAGTTCGCACACAAACGCGTTTGCTGCTCTGCTCTGCTCTGCTCTGCTGTGCTCTGCTCTGCTTTAAACGCTGTCTCTGCCGCTGCCTCTGTCTCAGCTGTTGACGCTCTCTGCTGCGAAAGCTGGCGAATACCTATAGAGAGGCAGTCCGCTCATAACCAACGAATTCGATCGCCAGGCACTCAAATCAAATCAAAACAGGCAGCCAAACGCAGCGCGTCGACGTTTGTCCAATAATATATCTTCAAGATATCTTCGGCATACGAAATACGCTGTTTTAAATTATTATTTTTAATCTTTTTTTTTTTTGCGTAAAGTTAACAGTTTTTTTTCCCCGCCCGACTTGTACAAAGTGCATTTGCCGCGCGCCTCAATTGTTATTGTCTTTTTTTGCTGTTGTACAATAACTGTGACTGTGTTTTCGCCGAAGCAAAAACGGTTCTAAAAGTTTTCCAGCGCTGTCGCAGCGGATTTCCCAGCGTAACTTGCACAGGACTCATTGGAAATTTATGTGTAAATGGTGCGTATGCATTTCAGTAGCTCACGAAATTTAGCTCCTAACCCTCAGACACACACACACACACACCCCTCATTCCCCTTCTTAAGCCATCCACATCATATTCCCAGCCAGCAATTGGCTTATCGAGCAGTTATTATTATTGTTGTTGTTGTTTTTGTTGTTATTGTTAGCGTTCTTTTTGGCTGTGCACTTTTTTAGCCGGCAGGCAAAAGGCGGTACGTGTTTAACCCACTGATAAGTGCGCCGAGTAGAGTACCCTACCCTTTAAAGCTGTCGTAAATACAATTGCTCTGCATGAAGTACGTGACAATTGTCGTCATGAAATTCATAATTGGGGAATTGTCCATCTGGGAGGGCTTTCGGGCTGGCTGTTATGCTTGCCAAACATTGCTGGAGTTGGTCGAGTGTAATCGGATATATAGTCTAGTGGATGGTATTATTTTATTAATATACATGGTACATATGTATATGTGTACACACCCACACACACACACACACACACACACACACACACACATATTTATTTATATTTACACTTATCTGAAAGTCGCGAATTCCGCGCTATATAGCTCAAATTTCAATCGGATTGTTAATTACGACAAACAGCTTTCGACAGCCCATACCGTTCATGGGGGAAGGCTACCCTGACCTATATGCTATGTGCCATGTGCACCTGCTGCTCGTCTGTGAGCTTGAAAAAACATTTTCGTGCTTTTTCTGGACCTTTAGGCGGCAATGCAAGAGTCAAGCCGAGGCTATACTATACTCACTCGGTTTATCAGTGCAGTTAGCCAAAAGACTGCTCACGTTTCGAGCTTAGCCACAAATTTGATTTTACCAAATTAAAACAGGCTGTCACTGAATAAAATACAAAAATATTAACAATTTAATATACAATTAAATCAAACAAAGTTTTGTTTAGCTGGCTCGGACTGTGTTTCGTTTTTGTATTTTCCAATATAAGTTCAACAAATTGAATTAAATAAAAAAATAATTAAATCGAACTGAGCTGTCCAAGCTCGAACATTCTTTATAATCAGTCAAAATACTTAAAAATAATTAAATAATAGAAAACAAATGAAATTAAATTGTAGGGTGTCGCGCTGTCGCGTTAAGTTGCCTTTCATATTAGTCGTAAATTGGAAAAATAAACAATAAAATTAAATTAAAGGGTGTCTAGCAATCGTGTTAGGTGGCCAAAACTAGCCCATCCTATTAATCTTAGGAAAACAGAAAAAAATAATTCAATATACATTAAAATTTAAGAAATTAAATAAAATTATATTAAAATATATTTCATTGTTGGGTGTCAGGCAGTCGCGTTGAGTTTCCTTAACTCTGACATTAATTGATAATAAGTTAATAATAATGTTAAATTGAATTGCAGTGTATCAGGCAGTCGCGATTAGTTGCCTTAACTAGTTTATTATTTATTGACTCTTAAATGAAAACAAATTAATTAGGCTGCAGTTCCTTTAGTCCTTGGCATCGATGCGTTAATGGGGTCAATCAGTCAGTTGACTTTGAGGTTGCACGACTAGCAATATACCCTGTAGGCTGTTAGGCGTCCGCTTGTCACTTACTTGCTGAGATTGTATGTAGCTAGCTACATACCCTGTAGTCTGTTAGGCGTCTGCTTGTGACCTATTTGTTGGGTACAGGGTGTGCACGAAAGTGCAATCGGATCTAGAACCGAAACATTGATTGGCAGTTAAAGTGCGTGTGCTTGAATCAGGTTCACAACTGGCCTTTTGTTGACCAGCGACTTGGCAGCAG
The DNA here is from genome assembly GCF_030788295.1 of Drosophila virilis. Classification (NCBI taxonomy): domain Eukaryota; kingdom Metazoa; phylum Arthropoda; class Insecta; order Diptera; family Drosophilidae; genus Drosophila; species Drosophila virilis. The sequence continues at coordinate 27,414,297 of NC_091543.1, read as the reverse complement.
TTACCAAAACATGTTCAATTCAAATCAAACATGTGAAATTAATTTACACGTTCGGGGCGGGCGGGCGGTCGGTTGTCCGGCTGGTTGGTTGGTTGGCCGGCAGCAGGCCGTTCGTTCGTTTGCTGAGTTGCCGAATAGTGGGCGGCGGGGGCTTGGCGGGGGTGGCAACAAGTCAGAGCGTGCGAGCGATGCGTCAGCAACGACGCCGGCGTTTTGTCATGGACAAGGTCCGGACTACGACAGCGACAGCAGTCGGAGAGTTAGAGAGAAAGAGAGAGCCCGAGAGCGGTAGAGAGCGAGTGCACAAGAGAGACTCTTACAAGGGGAAAGAGTTGCAGGGGCCAAAGACAAAAGACCAGACAGCAAGACATATGTAAGAGACAATCGGGCCGATGCCAATAGCCAACGTGGTTGTTGTTGTTGTTGTTGTTGTTGACTCCGGCTACAACGGCGACTCCGACGAATTTCACAAAAGTGTGCAAGAAGCCAGCGGGGCAAGTTCGTTGACTTTGTGCGCGTGTGTGTGTGTGTTAGTACGGAGGAGATTCGCATATGCTGCTCGATGGTGATTCAGCCAAATTAAGACTTTTTTATTTTAAATAATTATGTCAGCCGACACACAATAACGAAAGGCCAACAGCAGCAACAACAACAACAACCAAAACAACAGCAACAATAACAAACGATAACGATAACGAGGCCAGGCACGTTTTGGGCCAAATCATATCTTAGCACAAAACACGCAATAAAAAATAATGTGAAACTAACGGGAATTCCCCCCACAAACTGCATCATCCTTCAATTTGACAGACGACAACTGTTGGCCAGCTCCTAGCCAGCATAGCCAGCAGCAGCCACAACAACAGCAACAGCAACAACACCAGCAACAGCAACAGCAGCAGTAATAACAACAACAACAACAACAACGACAAAACGGCCAACACAAGGAAAACGGCATCGACGACGACGTCGGCGAAGCCGCAACTGCCGGGCAGTTCCCGTTCACGAAGACGTCCACAGTATTTCAATTCCGTGCTGATGCTTGCCGTGCTCATGTGCCAGCTGCAACAGCTCGTTCGCCCAGGCGACGGTGGATCTGGTCTCGCAATGGCCGCGCCCGCACCCGCGCCCGCACCTGTGCCCGATCCGGAAGCAACGCCGGCCACACTTAGCGCCATTCTCGTAGACAATGTCACAAGCCGTTCTGCGAATCGAACACGGATCCAGAAGAGGCACTACACAAGCGTCAGCTTCAAGGAGCGCTTCCATCGCGAACTGAATAGCTCCGTCCTGGACTGGAGCAATGGCTGCGGTGGCAACTGGACGGGCTCGGATGAGGAGCGCAACCCCGTGCGAGCCCACAAGCGCTGTGCCAAGCATAAGAAGGTATGTTAAGAATTTGTATAGTCCATGGGACTTATGTAAGTGCTTTACCCAAATAAACCCCAAATGAAAGCTAAATTAGAGAAAAGTTGACTACTTATCGAAATTTGTATACAAATACTATCAACTATTACCTGGCCTTAAACTACCTAAGAAAGATTTAAATATTTCCTTCTTACCTTGAGCCACCATTTTGAAGCCATTTTTTTGGAATGACAAAACACATCTCAAAAGGCACTCTAGAAAAATATTTAAAAATATGTTTATAGCTGATCGCATGTGAAACAAAAAGTTGCAATCAACAGCATTCCACACATTTTCCACCCTTAATGGTGGACAGGCCAAAACCTCTCAAATGAATTATTAAAAAGATCGTCAAACATTAGCGAATGGCATGAAAAAATAAATAGTTTCAATCAAAAGTGGTCGATTTGCCAACATCCCTGCGGATAACAAATAAATTCATGTTGGGTTCCATTTTCCACCTGAAGTGGATTCACTGAGGTGAATTTGCCAAGCAATTATGAAATACATCTCAAATGTATTTGCAGTCAGGAAAAAACAAGTTTCATATTACTTCAACGATATGATCTACGGATAAAATTTAAATTTTCGCCTATACTAACTTTGAGATCTATTTTTCACCCGTTGCGATGGATTCACTGAGGTGAATTTGCCAAGCAATTGTTAAATACGTCTCAAATGAATTTTTGTAGTCAGGAAAACAGAGTTTATATTGTATAATCGATGTATAATAATAATAAGAATATAAAACAGTAAACGCATTAGTAATAATTCAAAAATATTCTTTGATATTTTCAGCTACTGCGCACGCTACAGAATAAGACGGGCCGCGAGCTGCGGCAACTGCGGACCGACAACAAGCTGCGACAGACCGTGCACTCCATGAAGGCACAGGACACAGGCTCCAATCAGGCGATCGACATCTCAGAGCACGGCATATGGAAGATGCACAGCAGCCAATACAACTTTCTGCCCAGGCTCAATGCCAGCGGCCAGCAAGTAAGTAGCCAACGACTTTCCATTCCAATTGCCAACGTGAGGCAATCAATTTGATTAGAGCCAAGAGCCAAGAGCTCGGCACTGGGTCACGTGAGGGACCATTTCACCGTTCGTCATTGCGTAGGTGCAAAAAAAAAAAAAAAAAAAAAACGAAGCGTCACAAGCCAACAAAGCGCGAGTCAGTCATATGAGTTTCGGCCAACGTGCGGGTTGGCAATAGGTAGCGGCGTATTATAACGAGGGCAGTTCAGCAGGTGGCAGAGATTAATATATAACAAAAACAAGCAAAGCAGTAAAATAATAAATTATATGCAAATTTATAATGAATTTATCAATTAGATTAGGATACATTTTAGCGCTCAACCAAAAATAGTATTCTAGAAAAACATATGCAAATTGTGGGCGCACGCGACTTTGCTCAATGTCAGCCTTGGATAGAAGCTCTGTGCACGCTTTATTAGAGCCGAAAGAATCGGAGCTCCACTTCGTACGGCGGCTAATTTGTTGGGAAAACAATCAAGCTCAATCGAGCCAAGTAAACAAAACAACAAACAACTCAGACACGCGCCGGGAATGGAATGGAATCGAATCGAATCGAATCGAATGGAATGGGTAATGGACACGCTTACAACGAGCAGCTGATCGAAACCTGATCGGAAACATATAATTCGCATGTCGTTGCTTATGTTTTTCTAATATTGCATATTGCATAGCTGACAGTCAGGAGCTGCCCTCCAGTTCTTCTATCTACCACTGCTGCTGTCCCATAATTCCGTTTCGAATCAGATCTTGATATGCAACCATAAAAACTAATGATGCGCCAAAAGCTAAAAGCGGCGACAGTCACGCGATATAATAAAAAGCAAGAACAATAAACAAAAGACAAACGTATTTTGACAAATCCACATATATATATGTATATATATATATATAGATTCTTAGGATCGTACGATTGGAAGGTAAAAGCTATATCAACATGTTCGTGTGTGCATTCTGACTGACAGATAAGAGCGTTAGCTTTATGAATAATATAATAATTGCCTGCCCAGTTAGTATGTCACCAGAAGAAACGGCAGCAGTCGTGGCTTATCACATCAGAAAATGGAAGTACGTAGATTTTGGCTTGTCAAACAACAAGCTGCCAACTGCCAACTTGTACGCAAATACGAAAGCATAATATCAGACGGGCAGTGAGAGTTATCTGTTAGTTCTAAAGATAAAAAAAAAACTTGGCAATATGCAATGCAATACCGCAAACTTGGCCAATTCGCTTTCCACATAACCAAATTTTGGCAAGAGTTTCCGTTCCTTAAGATTGTATTGCAAGTCTGCGTAAAGTTGAGTCAATTAACAAATCAATTTAAAGGCGCCCACGAGAATCTGGAATTTGTTTTTGTGTATTTGGAAAAATCTACAAAATTCTACATAAATATCTGGATATTTGTAGTTTTATATAGCACATAGCTCCATAGTTAATTAACGTAGCCACAAAATGCATTCTGAGAAAACTTGAAAAACCTAATATTTTGTTTTGTTTTTTCCTTTTTTTTTTTTTGTATTATTGACCCAATAATGAGTAGGCACATATGCAAATTATGCTGGAATATCTGAAGAGCTAAAAACAAGTGTTAGCCCGATTGCACCTGTGTAATGAAATGTCAAATGTACTTTGATTGACCGAACTTTAGTGTGTGGTTCGACTTTGACGCCTGCGTATATCATCTCTCTCTCTCTCTCTCTACCCCTCTCTCACTTTCGCACTCTCTCTCGCGGCTTAGTTAAGTACCTGTCTTTCTCTCTGTCGTTGTCTCGGCAGAGCTCAGCTGCCGTTGTTGGCTAATTCCCAGATGATGCTGCTGTTGTGCTATGTTCTATACTTAGACGGCTAACATCATCATCAAACTCATTATCGTGCAATTGTGTGCGTGTTCGTGTGTGTGTGTGTGTATGTGTGTGTGTGTGCTTAATAATATCATAACAATGAGCGGCTTTCGCTAAATTTCTCATTGGCGTCACTAGAGCCGGGCATAGGAAAAAAACCCAAAATATTAACAATAACAACAACAACAAAAAATAAGGTTAGCAACTGAAATTGTTAAAAGCATTTGGCAATAACTCCGCAAATGATGTTGACCCAAGCGACGTCAATTGATGACATGCTAACCGTTGATAATGTTGTTATTGTATGATGTACTCACAACAGTAAACAATGCGGCGTTGCCTGTTGCTCTTGTAATAACGATGACGCCGTCGCAGGAAGCGTGGCACTCTGTGGATGGCTAATCGTAGTTATTTATAAAATGCCCACCGGACAGACTCGTATGTGCATACATATGTAGTATGTATGTATGTGTGCTATACATGTGTGCTATGAGTATAGGTTGCGTAAATCACATAAATATAAAAAGCACAACAACGACAACGACAGCTCGAGCTCAAACGCACACTTTTCCTAAGAACCTGCAGCTCACGCGGCCTTTTGACGTCACTGAAAAGCTAACAGCAAAGCATTTCGCACATATTTAAAATTAATGTGCCGCTGCGAACGGTTTGAAGGGGGTATGAGGAGGGGGACTGATATGTTTGAGCAATCTAAGCACTCACATATTGTAAATGACACACACACACACACACACACACACAAACAAACGCACACACTAACACACTGAAAGACAGCGCGAGACACGGACCGAGCGCGCGCGCGCGCGTGAATCATGCGAATGAGCGAGCCGTGGATTCCCCCAGCAGCGGCATGAATGAAACGAACGCCGCGATAGGCGAAGAAGATGACGATGACGACCGACAGCCGACAAGCGAGCAATAACAACAACAACAGCAACAACAACGACGTCGACGACGACGACGACGACGACGTCGCGCCGACGGGCCGACGTCACAAGCACGCGGCCGCGAAATGCGTTGCGAAACCGAAAGCACAATTAAGCAAACTAAAGAGAGTGAGTGACTGAGAGAGAAATAGTTAGGGTGGGCAGAACAATGCGGCGAAGTGCCGAGCGGTGCGGTGCGGTGCGGCGCGGCGAATTGGCGTATCGGCGAATCGGTTGCTTTTCACTTTCAGGCAACGTGTCGTATGATTGATTTTGATTATTAATCAGCTCAGCTAAGTGCGACGCTGCTACAGAGAGTTCACTCAACCTGCCGATGGGCGTGACTGTGGGCGTGCAGGGTAGCTGTTACCAACCGGTTCTATAGGCAGCACAAACCGGTTTGTTGCACAAATGTGATTACAGCCGACAGCAGAGTTGCTTATCAAAACGGATATCGAACCGATCTATGCCACACAAAAAGCAAAGCCAAACCCAGCCAAACCGAACTGAACCAAACCAAATCAAAGCAAACCAAACAAGATCCATTTTGTCTCGCTCAAGCTCAAATAACACTCATACGCTTTCAAACCGGCTTCTGATTTTCCTCTAACTAACACCACAAATCTCTATGTTTTGTTTTCTTATTGTTTTCCTTTCAGCTCGCCTTGCGTCGCGCACATCACGATCTGCAATTCTATGTGGCCGCGTTCAGCTATCTGCGGCACGCCCAGCTGCACTGGGACTATGAGAACCTGCAAAAGCAGAGCGTGCTGTCCGCCGAGCTGCTGCGCTATCGGAGCAGCGCACGCACCGTACTCTGCATCGTCGAGGAGGCCATCAATGGCAGCAGCCGCCTGTATGCGCCCAGCCCGCAGAAGCATCAGCGGCACAAGAAGCTGTCGCTTCACCAGATCAAGACGGTGCCGCGAGAGCCCATGGAGAAGCGTCTGCAGAAGTTTAAGACGCCGCTGGTGGAGCTGCATCGTCAGGCGGTGCTGGCCGCTCGCAACCAGCCAGCGGCTGAGCCCAGCAAGCCGCATCATTTGGATGCGCTGTTCCTCAAGTTCCAGTACATGGAGTACCTGAAGCACATGACACAGCTGCTGGCCAAACAGCGTAAAAGGGACTGCACGAGCAGTCCACAACAGCTGGCAACGCGGCCAAAATCGCGACAAAGGCAGCAACAGGCTGCATAGTGCCAACCACATTCAGCAACCAATTCCAGTTGCAGTTCCAGTTCCGTTTCGAATTCCCTTTGAGCGCCTATGACAAGGAACCAGTTCCGCCAAAAGGACTCACGCCCATCCGACACTCTGCCCACTGTACTGAAAACCCACTCTCAAAGACGGCTATAACATTCGATACCGAATCCGAATCCGAATGACAAGTTTGAAAACGTGCCCTGAATATGTTCAGCAACTACATTAACTATTTATTATCAGCATGACAATCATAATTATGGATTTAATTAATTTAAATTGATATAACGATATTTTTCATTTATAGATATCTATTAGGAAGTTTTTTATTATTATTATTATTATTTTTTTTTTTTTTGCTAGTTTTAAATCTTACCTCTCGCTCCTCGGAAAAGGAGAAAACCTCGAAAAGCATTCAAGAGGAGGTGAAGCAGCTCTTTTTCAACCCAAACCCTTCTCTTGTGAGACTCCCCAATAATATAACTATTACTATTATTATTATAATTATTATTATATTTAGCCCTCACCGTATTATTTATTTGCAAACAACATTCCTCACCCATGCAAAATCGCACATTCGCTAGAGCCTAAGTTACAAATATTCCCTACGATAGCACGACTTTGCCTTGTATTACAATACTGTGATAATAGATACTAGTTAATAGACGATACCCATCCAATATTGCGTATGTGCTCTTTTAAGTTGAACGCAAATATCTCGCCCAGTTGCTATGATCGGATATACCTATGTACGCAAATTATATAAATTATTAAATATCAATATATTTATATTTAAAGTATTGTACGCATTTGCTACTTGTATGTTTTTTAATACAATTTTTGTAAACACTTTATTTTTTTATGATCCAATATATTGTACAACAATTGAAAGTACAAACTCACATTATTTCGAGTTTTTCTACATAAACAAATATGTTTCCCGTTTTTCTTTATTTATTTATACGTGTCTCTTAGCCCAGCTAGATTACAAATAATATATATAATACAACTTTTTAACTTAGTTTTAAGGAATGCACTTCACATTCCAGCTTAGATGGGGCAATTTTGGTAAATCATGAGAGCTAGAGTCACGAAACATGATATGTTGCTTCTAAAATAGAATATATATATGCATTTCATGTTGGAAGAAGAGGGTTCCGTTTACCCCCTAGTCGAGAGCTTCCGACTAGAACCTCTTACTTGTTATTATTAATTATATTACACAATTTAAAGCTAGAGCATTTATCTATAGAAAGTCCTTTTACAAAATGTATCTTAATCTCTCTCTCTCCTTCTCTCTCTCTCTGTCTCTTTATCTTTGTGCATATAGTTATAGATATTATTTTGTGTAAGCGTGAAATTCATAGCCATCTGTGGGCAAGGTCGGCAGCGCAATGCTCCTCAATCTGCGTCAATCTGTGAAGCCATTTGAAAGTGTTCCGAACACAAGCTTAAATGAAATGTGTACATATTAAAGTGCACCAATTTATTTCTGTACAATTGCCAGTCCGACTTTATTCATCTAGCGCCATATCAGTTACAGTGCCTCGAAATCCATCCACACAGTTCTTGGCAGCAACTGTATTGCGCATACGCAGCGTGCGCCCAATTGTAATGCGAGACAAAAAAAATCGGACCATAAACGAGCTGAAGAGCTGCAGGGAGGTGTATACCTTGCAAAGATGCCCAGAAGGGTATACATTTAATGAAAATAATAATTGAAAAATAAACATAATGTTGCTAATAATAATAATATTTATGACAATAATAATTCAGTTGAATTTAAATCAATTGGCCTTTGACAACCAACCGATATACCCGATGTGTGCACACAGGGTATACACGAATATAAAATGCCAAAACAATTTCATTTCGAATTGTTGGAGATTCTTTTTAATTGCAGCCAGAAGTAAATTACGCGGCATTTATAGACTTGTACAAATATTTTATGAGCCATATAATAATTCCAGTTCTTGTTGTTGTTGTTGTTGCAGTTGGGTTCCTTCTCGACCATTTTTACGACATCAGCTAAGCGACAATTTTGTTGTTGTTGTTGTGTGTGTGTTGGAGTTGGTTCGGCATATTTTTTGTTTTTTTTTTTTTTTTTTTGGGCGCGCTGATTCTTTCGGTCTTATCGGGGCAGAGGAATCTACGCACACCCTGGACTTGGACCCGGCTCGGGGTCCACGGAGCATGGCCCATGGTCAAAAACTGAGGTTTCGATGTGCTCCGATGTGTGCTCAGGGCTTCCTTTTGTGTGTTACTAATGTCTTTCATCTCTTTGTGTCTGTGTGTGCGCATGTGTGTATGTGTATATGTGTGTGTGCGTGTGCGTGTGCGTGTGCGTGTGAGTTTGTCGCGGTTTCCACCAATTGCCCTGCGCCTGCGTCCGTTTATCTCACACAATCAGCAATTGTCATTAATTTCGGACGCTGTGTACGTGCTCCGATTTGTCTCTTGAATTCTCAGTGACTGATTCAACAATTTAATATGCAGCAGCAGCGTCTGCAGTCAAGTCTCAGGCCAGGCCAGGCCGGGCCAGGCCAGGGGCGATCATCTCAGTGCCCCTGGGACACTAAAGATGCTTATCGTTTTGATTTTATTGTGGCTCCGATGCAGCCTCTTGCCATCCCCTTTCTGCACGGCCCGCACGGCCCGCACGGCCCCGCACGGCCCCGGGCGAGAGACATGCAACTATGCGTCGGCGCACCATTCACCAAAAAATTCATTGCCGCTCAGCTCTGCGCACCGCACTCCCCGCACTGCCCTTGCCCAGGCCAAGGCCCTATGTTGATCAGCCGCTGGGCAAGCGCATTGCCAGCCCGCCGCCGCACTCGAGAACAATCCTTTTTCGTAGCCGTAGCGCCGTCTTGTTTTTAATGGACTTTCCTGCAAGTGCACGTAGCGCTCATCTATCTTAAGTTTTGATAGGTTTTTACGAGCGTATTTATGCGATGGCCTTTATTAAATTGAAAATTATGTCTTTCTATGAGAAATGTCTAAATTGTTGTCTCCGCTTTTGGTGGGTACTTTTAGGCCCCTTTCGGGTGTCTGTGTGTGTGTGTGTCTGAGTGTGTGTGTGTGTGGAACCTTTCTGGCCTTGTGTGTTCCTCAATGAACTTGCGCCTGGGTCTTGGACAGCGACTGAAACTGATTTAATCTAAATGTTTATTTGGTTTCTTTTTTAGTTTATATTTTTTTGGTTTTTGTATTTTTGTGTTTTTTTTTGTTGTTTTTTTTTTTGTTGCTGTTTTGCCGGCGGTCACGTGCAGCTTCTCATAAAAGTGTATTTGCTGTTGTATGTGTGTGTGTTTTTTTTTTTCAGTGACAATTAATTAAAAATATCTTATTTCGTTTATGTTCTGTGTGTTAGCTTGTTTTGTTATTTTTGAGTTATGTTTTCCGCTGCAGATTTATAGATAATCGCGTTACATTTATGGGCCCTAAATGCGACTAAGCCAGCAGTAGCAGCACAAAAACTTAACCCAAGTCCAACGAAACAAAAAATTTAAAAAATAAAAATGAACACCAAATGCAGCTCAGCTTAGCGACCAAGGGCCAAGACCCGCCCCCTTTAATGCTTCGCCGCCTTCTGCTCGTCAGATTTGTGATTTGATTTTGTAAGTTTTACGCTCAGTGAAACAAATTGCAAAACGTTGTTGTTTTGTGTTTCGTTTGCGATTTTTGTTTATGTTTTTTTTTTTTTTTTAACAATCTCACGACAAATGCCCGGAAAGCGCTGCCTCAGCTTCTGACACTTCTTGGACGCCTGGGAATAGGTGTTGAAATCTCTCAATTCTTTGCGCCGGCTCAGCAGTTTCTTCTTTCACAGAATCATAGCCCTCTTCGCAGCTGTGAAGCAATCAAATCAAAGATTCAGCATTCAAATACATTTGTATCTGTGTGCATATCGTGTGCATTTATATATATACAAACATATATAGATTGCGCTTAAAGAGCGTGCGCGCATTTTGCTGACACATCATCTAAAAGTTAACTAAGTCAACAAAAAGGTGTTTAGAACCAAACAACATTAGAGATAATATATACTTGCATATGTCTTTAATTTATAATTTCATAATGACCTTAAAGAAATTTAACAAAGTAAATAAAAGAAATTAAAATTGATTAATAGCTTATACAAAATATTATTTGATATATTAATAATATAATATATATTATTCTTATTATATTTATTAATTTAGTATTACTATTATATTATAAATATTATGCATATTATGCAACATAAATATTCAATGGCAAAGATTTTGAAGAACTGAAATGAGTTATCTTAAAAAAATAAAATGAATTTCTGTTCTGCGTAAGGTAAATGATATAGAAAATTACAAAATTTGTGAGACAAGATAAATAAGTTTGAAGTAGATAGAAGTACAGAGAAGTTAGCTTATATACCTAGATGAGCTCGTACGCTGCCTACGAAGCAATCGACAAATAGGTTCAAGATGAAATTTCCCTTCGATATTCTCAAAATGGCCTTAATTAAGGCCTATTCAGTTGTTTTCTCTAACCGCTGCAGACCAGATTTGGGCCAACTGAAAACTAGCAATGGCTGATGCGATTACGGTTTTTGGCTGCCATGGAATTTTCACACTCTCGGCCAGGGATTGGGCCACGTTGGTGTAGCGATTGGGCCGCCAGTGTGTCGCCGTGGCCCATATAAATTATGCACAGTTAACAATGCGGATCAGTCGGGGCGTATTGGTTATTGTGTGCAGTTTTTCCGCTTAATAAGGTAAAAGGTGTTTCAATTGCAAAACAATAGCAGTTGGCCCATTGTGCTGGCCGATTGGCAGCGGCAGCAGTAACATAAAGTGACAAAAATTATGAAAGAATGTCGAGAGGACACGCCGAACATCAAAGGTGACGCGCCCACTTCAAAATTCCAAAACACGACAATTGTATTTAATTCAATTGAGAGCGCACAAAAGGGATCAGAGGGCACAAGGGCAAGAGGGCATACAGCGGCAGCTGAGAGCGCACAGGATAGGACTGGACAGGACAGTACAGGACAGAGCTGGACAATAAAGTGATCAATACCAGCAAAATGTTTTTAATTGTCAATGAATGCGGCATGGCCAGAACAGAACAGAACAGAACAGACCAGACCGAAGCGAAGGGAACCGGACCCTTGACCTTTTGCGGCAGTCCAAAGATTTGTTGTTGTTGGTGTTTTGTTTTTGTCTCGTTGCTGTTGTTGTGCAATTGCCGTGTGCAGTTCTGCGCTTCAAAAGGTGAAATAAATTGCCCACCACCCAGGTGAAGAATGCTCGACCCGAGCGGCGATAAATTTTCGACTTGTACGTGTTTGGGAGTATGCATGTATTGTATACAAATGCTGTGCGCGCGCGCGCCTGTAAGTGTGTGTGCGTGTGTGTGTGTGTGTATGACAATGCATGGCATCGTTATAATTAATGGCCAGGTTGGCGCCAGCGTCTGAGCTACGACGACCCGATCGAGAACGCAACTGCGGCATTGCGAGGCCTGTGAACCAAATCCGAACTTTGCATCTGGGATTTGTGTATTGATATTTATATGTTTTCTGTTTTGTGCCATATTTGAAATGCGCACAGGAAACCGTGCAATGAGAATTGATGAACGTGCGCCCTCGATATCCTTTCGAGAACCGCCTTATCACAACTTTGCATCGTCCGAACAAATAAACAAACAAACAAACAAACAAACAAACAGCGAACCGAACCGCGTTCAGCCAATCGGTCAAAACAGCCAAAGCAATCAGTCAATGGGCATGCACATGTTGGCCCCTGAGGAGTCACGGATGTGGAGTGAAAGTTTGAGGTTGAGGGGACAGGCGAGGCGGGAGACGTCAGAACGTGCCTCACAAGTGGCTGCGCAAACATTGACACAATCCTTTTGCCTGGATGGGAACGTGCGAACAACTTTACAAACAAATGCGATGCACAAACACAATAATATATTTCACATTTGCATTGGGTCAGGTCCCGGAGACGAGTCGCTGGCCAACAATTGGAATGTGGTGTTATCTTATGATCTTGTTAGCTTGTTAGATTGTTAACCTGCCTCTTAACCTGCCAACCGGACGAGAGTCCTGCCAGTTCAATAAACTATCGCCAGTTGTCTAAGCCGAACTAGATCAATCCCAGAATGGGCATTAAAATGCAAGTGCAAGTGCAAGGATGACAATTTTAATGATCATGTCGATTGCTCTGAGTCGACTCCACAATCACCTACTCCTCTACGATTTTCGTTGTTCTTCTTCTTTAGACATTATAATGTTTAAAAATCTTTAGTTAAACTTTTTCTGCATTTCTTTGGTTTAATACATTTTTAATCATTTCATATATTTAGTATATATATATATATATTGATTTTTTACTCATTTTAAGAAATCCACTTTTAAAATAATCATAAAAGATAGTATTCATTTATTGTTTGTTTTTAATGTTTCTTTATTAATTTTAAAATTGTTTATTTGATTAATTTAATAATAATTTTATTAAACATATTTTAGGGATTGTATTTGCTTACGCAAAATAAAATTAAAAGAAAATATATTATGATCACAATTAATTTATAATTTTTCTATGATAATTTTTATACAAACAAATTAATTTATTTAGATGTACACTAAAATTTTTGACTGAAATTCCTTAGAAGTTTTAATATTAACAATTTTGTATATTAAATGCCTTGAGTATATATCTTATATATTTAGAAACATAGACAAGTATTTGCACAGTAATAGATATGTAAGTTTTTATTGATGTATTGCTGCTGCAATTGTCTATATGCTTGGCCATCAGGAGCGCAATTTGATAAACAAATGTTAAGGCTAGAGGCAAGTGGACGGGCAAAAGACCAAGTGTGGAGACAGTCTGCTGTCTGTAGTCTGCGGAGCGAGGCACAAATAGACTAATTGCCCGCAACTAATAAGACATCGTTCTCATTCAATTAAAATATCCATATCTAGTACAATTAGACGACGACAAATGTCCACATTGCGGAGACTCATTAAACTTGCACGAATTATTGCACGCACTTTGTCATACATTTTAATTTCACTTGTTGTGCACACACGATGCGAGTCAGGCCAAGCCGGGCCGTGCTGGCCAGGCTAAGCGAAATGAAACGAAATCGAGCCGATACCAATAGCAATGCCAATACGAAAGCCAAAGCCAGTCCAGACCAAGCCAAGCCAAGCCACGCCAAGCCAAGCCAAGCTAAGATCAAGAGCAACTCCAACTGCCAGAGCAACTCGAGCTCCAGCTCGAAGACGGCCTGCAAAGTGAACGAGGCTATAACTAAATCGCAAACGCAATCGCACACAGACCTGGCCAGCAACCAGTAGGCACTTGGCAGCAGGCAGTAGGCAGCATCCAGTAAGCAGATCTCTGTGGCAGCGTGCGCTCCACACACATTAGCAATTACGCTCATTACACTTAATTACAGAAAACTAGGAGTGCATGAAGATTTCCAACTGCGGACGATCGTGGAGAATCCAAGCGGCTGCAGCTCTGCCAGCTCCGTTTCAGTTTCGGTCTTGGTCTCGGTCTCGGTCTTGGTCTTGGTCTTGGCCGCCGTCTTGGTCGGGTTGTTGTTGTTGTTATAACAGTGCCTCGGCTGGCTGGCTGGCTTGTGTCTTTATATGCACTGGCCGCCGCGAGGATCACGAGCATGCAGAGCAAGTGAATTATTGCAGTCTCATTATGTGCGATGAGTTATGTATAGCGTATTGCTTTCGTCGTCAGGCCACAGCCTCGTCAACATCGTCATCATTGCCGTCACCGTCGCAGCTTCGAAAGTACTCATGTATCTGCATTGTAACATCCAAACATTTAGACAGTCAGACAGTCAGCCAGCCAGCCAGCCAGTCAGCCAGCCAGCCAGCCAGCCAGCCAGCCCAGGCAGACGTACGAGCAGCCATCTGTCAGTATGCCAGTGACTGGCCGAGACTCCAACTCCAAGTCCAAGTCCAACTCCAAACTCCATCTCCATGCAAGACTCAGCTCAGTGCATGACTCGGTCGAAGAATGTAGTGTGATGGTCGCCTAAATCAAGCGTACTTAGCGAATGATTTACATTCCAAAAGACAGCAAACACACTGTTTTGCAGTATGTGATGTTATGCGAGCAGCGGCAACAACAGCAACAACAACAACAACAACAACAACAACCACTAAAACAAACGAACAACACGCATACGCATGTGTGTAAGTTGTTGTGCGTGCGTGTGTGTATGTGTACGTGTGTGTGTGCTCCACAACGCTTCAAGCACAAATGCACTGAAAATAAAACAGGTCCAACGAATGTGTAAATCACCTACACTCTTCCATGTCTAACCAAAATATAGCTGTAAGAGCTCTATAAGTCGGACCTAAAAATCAAAGGGGCCACGAATAATATTTAAGAAATAATTAAATACATTTTCTTGCAGCTCATCTTAAATTGTATTAGTATTTATTGTTATTTTAATATTTGATATAAAATATATAATATTTATTATATAATATTGACGTTTATTAGATAAGTTTTTCATGGAAATCCTAAATACATAAATTAATAAATATGTCAGGTTAGACAAAGTAAATAAAAAAAGTGAAGCGAAAAAAGCTCAATAAGAAATGTTCCTTTTACTATACCCTAGAGTATTTATTGTGTGCATGAACATTTTATTATAATTTTTATAACATTTAATAAACATTTATTAAAATCTGGATCAAGCGAAATTTAGGCTAATTAAGTTCCAGTTATATATTTAAATATTTTTAACATGTTATGTTTATTTATGAAAACAAAATTACAAATAAGTTTATACTTAAATTTATTTGAAATAAGAACCTCTTCATAGCTCTAAAGATTTTAATGGCGAATAACCAGAAATGAAGACAAAACATTACAAAACTTGTCTGCCTCCGGTTTGCTGATGCGGCCAATCAATATGCCATAGGATATGCACTGTGTGGCAAGCGATGATAATAAGCAGCAAGCACTGCAAAAGATACGGCGGCAGCTTCGACGCAGTTTCCGTCACCGCTGCTGCTGCCTCGGACGCTGCCTCGGACGCTTCGTCGCATAAATATCACCAGCAATTACTCAGTCATAAGTTTGCTGCTTGCTCGTTTGCTGTCATGACATGAGTAACTTTGCTCGACGCTCAACGCTCACTTTATAAGGCAACCAGGCGCGATGCTGGACCAGGTCCGGGCACAGCGGCAACGGCAGCGGCAGCGGCAGCCTGTGCTTGGCCAGTGTTTGGCATTGTCTGGCAGTGCGATGCGCCTGCGCCAAGTGCAGAGCCTGAAACTCCTTTAATGCCAGCCGCCTTCGTCTCTGTGCCCCGTCGCACCCCGTTGCACTCCTTGCCGCTGTCGCTCATGCTGTGTGCGCCCAAGTTTGCCGCTAGGCACTGCAGCCGACATGGAGATGTATGTCTGGGCTTTTTGGCCAACGTCTTGGTGTTGGCTTGGCAAATTTTTACAACTTTTATAAACATCTCGTTGTGCCGGCAACTGGGCGGTAATTTGTTAAAGCTTCCTTACTTTTCAACACTCGAAACGAGCCGCAACGAGCCGAGACGGCGACTGCGACCGCGACTGCGACTGAGCAGCAGAACCCAAATAGTGAAGCATCCGAGGAGGCATCTGCATCTGCGCGCACACATTTTAATTGTGCACCCCGACTGAGACTTGCCTCTGCTCTTTAGATCCTTGCGCATGCGCCATGGAACGCTTTTGGACGCTACTTTGTCTTGTGGCGCGCATGATGATAAATTTTCGTGGCCATCCATCTAAGCGCTACAGCACCATCATGATCATCAGGCCCCCGATCATCATCAGCAGCATCACCAGCAGCATCAGCAGCCGCATCAGCAGCCGCATCAACTGCGCCTTGGCTAAGTAGGTCCGCCGTCATTCATAACACACACTCACAACACTCACACTGCTATGGACATAAGCACTTGCTTCCTTAACACAAATCAACAGGATGACGGAGCTGACACCAGGCCGAGACTCGGCCTCCGTCGCGGTCGCCTTCGGAGGCTGAGCTCAAGACGCAGCCGCAACGTACAGTGGTTGCCAGCAGTATGCGCATGATCTGATCGGGGACAGCAGCAGATGCCATCAGCTAATGAGAAATACTCAAAATACTTTAGTCAAACACATTTAAACAACATTATACTTTAAGCTGGTCTTTGATTCGGTTCACGGCTAGAAGCAAATCTCTGCCTTTGGGTTTGTTTCGTTTGCCACATTATTGAACCAAGATTTTCGTTTGTTTCAAGGTTCGATTCCTGCTGCATTTATGTGCCGACTGAAATTAAAAACAATTACGAACTTTAATACAACGTAAACTCCGCTTGCCGGAAGGGAGCAATACATTTTTCCCATCTGTAAATAAATGCCTTACTTACGAAAGTGAGCCGCAAAAATGAACTTTAAACATTACAAATTAAGTTGGTGATTCCCCAGATAAATGAAATCCAGAGCAGGAACTTACATTAGTTGTACGAGTCGCAATATAAGTAATACACAAAACTGAGGACAACAATAATGTAGATAACGCAGTTATGCAATTACCTTCAGTAGGATACCTGTAGTAGGATATTCAAGAAACATATTATGCAATTCGTGAATTGCTTTTGAAGTTGAGCCGACATCCTTTCGCTTGTTAGTTCGACGCTGAGCCAGCTAAGCCTTGCAGGTTCGCGTTCTTTGCGATGTTTTCACCCAAGTTTTGTTTTAGTTTTCAAAATAAATCCCATTTGAATAGCTTTTGCTTGACAATAACGTTTTGTTAGCTTTCGTAACACTGTGCAAGGCAACGTGCCGCAGGCGTTTGACAGCAGCCGTTGTCTTCGTCTGGCGGTTGCCAAGCCCAGGCCCAAGTCCAGGCCCATCTCCAGACCCAAGTTTCATCGGAGCTCGGCCGCTTACTGCTGCTGTTGCTGTTGCTGACTCAATGAAAATGTTAAGCATCTTTCACTAACATTAATTTTTATGTATTTATAGCTTTATTTTATTTATGTATTTGCTTTGTGGCACAGCTCGGCGGCACACGGAGGCACACTCGCAAGGCCTTTTCATTACGTCAGCGATAAGCTCGATGCTGGCTCTGTTGTAGGCACCGTATGCACAAACATACATACATATGTCTGCCCAACTATGACGTAGGCACAGAGTCTGGAATCCATTTTGCCAGCCAGTCTGATAAGTGACTCTTATCAATGACGTCGTCTTTGCTGTGTATGCGGCTATTTTTGTCATGGTTCTCGTTGTTGTCGTTGTTGTTGTTGTTCTTGTTGTTACGCCAGGTCGCAGAGCTAATAAACACACACTTGTTGTCGTTGTTGTTGTTGTTGTTGTGGCTGTTGTCGTTGTTATGTAGACGAGATTTCTCTGCAAAAACAAAAAAAAACGGCGAAAAATTCAATGAATTGATCATAAAATTGCGAGAAACTCTGGCGTTTTTCTCCGAAAAATTAACTGCCAGTAAGCTTCAAATTGTTGTTGTTGCTGTTGTTGTTGTTGTCGTCGCTCAAGCTGGTTAAGGGCGCCTCGCTGGCACTCCAAAAACGTGGCCAAAACATTTTTGGTCGCAGCACCAAAACAAAAAATATGTATGTAAGCAAAAATAAAGTAAATAAATGCCTGAAAAATACACAAGCCTTGGCCTTCAGCCGCAGCTGAGATCAGTTACGGCTAAGAAAACTCAAAGTTGTGACAATTAACATAATAATTTAGGCGGAATGTCACTTATGCTTTGGACCAGTTGCTGTTCAACTCTTTTATCCTCACATTTATGCCGGTAGCTGCATTTTTTTAAGCTCTTTTTGATGCTGCCGATTTCTGCGATGAGTTTTTTATATACCTATCTCAACTTAAGATATTAGCTAAACTCTTGCCTTTGTCCTCTAGTAAATATAAGCATATCAATTGTGTGCAGCTTGTATTCCGTATCTTATACCAGCAATCGCTATCAGTTGGGTTGAGCTATCCAAGTTTTTTCTAACGGCTTTTTGATTTACAACAGATATTTGACATTTTCTCTGCGCTTATCAAAAGCCCATATGTGTGTAATGCTTGGAAAGAAACTAAATTCCGATGTAAGAACATGCCGAAACATTGCGACAATCGTGTTCAAGCATTTCCGTTGCCAGGCCGAAAATAAACCTCGACAAAATATCAAAAAATAAATATAAAAAAAAAAACCCTTTTACTTACGTCAAAGAATCGAGAATTAATGGAAAAAAAGACATTTAAATTTGGTATGCCGTCAGATTTGTGCAATAACACGCATAAGTATGTGTGTCAAAGTATTGGTTTATAAGCAAATTTATCGGGCAATAATATTTGCTAAAATTCGTAGCATTTCCGCATAATTATGTGGGCTACCACTCCGGACATTCCATCAAGCCCATTTGGCAAACACACACTCGATATGGCACCCAAAACATAAAGAACATTCATCAACTGATCGAACTGTCAGCCGAATTTATAAACTAGATTTAGCTGGAATACTACTAAAATTCCTAATCTTATCGCCAATGTCGCCCCAGGCACTCGGGCTGTACAAATATGTATTTCAGTATTCATTTAGCCATTTCCTTGGAAATGTGTGCGCGCCAAAGACGCCACAACTCGAACTGATGAACAGGTCAGTTACTTTCGAAGTCTTTCAGCTCTTTGCTGGCAAGTGGCAAATAGGCAATTGTATTGGACATATCTAGCAAATATTATTATAAACATTCCAACAAAATATTCATACGTTTGATTTATATATAAATGAAATATAAATCAGAAGAAAGTCATTTGAATATTTGAACTAAAGTGAATAAGCAAATAATCAAATGTTTTAGTCAAATTGAACAGGAAGTGCCAGAGAATTAAGTTGCTTAAAGACAGGCAAACAACGATCAGGTGGATAAACATACAAACGTGCATCGACTTCTGTGAAATGTTGTTTTGCTATCCATTTAACTATGTAAGACTTGCATATATGTAATTATATATGTTAATATATATCTTAATATTTACGTATTCATATGTGCATATATATGTTCCTTTGATGAACGAATATTTTCGTATTATTCCTCTTTAAAGTGAATCTCTCTTACATGAGTATTTATCAGTATTAAATAAAATAAGAATTTATAAATCTGACCACCCCTCTATCCTGTGAGTCTCGATATTTTATTGCAAACACAACGTTCTTTCCTCTACAATGTTTTTTTTGTTCCTCTTTATCAGCCATAAAGGCGAGTCAATGAGTTCACAGAGTCAATGAAAGCACAACTTTCCAAGCTCGACAGGCCTCTTTCCAGCCTTAAAAAAGCTATTTAATGAATGCGAGCATACAAAGATGAACTTGGGTTTTGTATCCCTTAAATAGCTATATAATGTCTCTGAGCAAAGCTAGATGAACTCGGCTCTTGTCTATATATACATATATTATCTCTACGTACCCCACGGACTTCTTCTATAATAAGTATATCTACTCATGTACTATATAGTTTGTTTACATGGTTTTATCAATAAGCATCATGTGTTTTGATTTTTGAATATCTTTGGGTGAGTCCCCAGAAGGTAATGCACTTAAAATGCATAAATTGAATATACGAAAAGAACAATTGCATTTAAGTAAGTACTTGACAACTCGAGCGTCTGAACTCACATCAATCAATTTGTGTACGCGAAGTGTTGCCATCCTGTGATTCCCACGGTGCCACGCCCCAATAAGTTGCATAGTTTCAATTGTTATTTGCTAATGCGTCAATTAATATGCAACGAACGGCATCAGACAATGCCAATTAACATAAGTTGACGCTGGGGATTTGCCACACCGGCCACCCACACGCTGCAGTCCCCTTCCAAAAAAAAAAAAAAAACCAAAACAAAAAGCTGAATACAAATAAAAAAAAATCACAATATTTTCCCAATCATTTATTGGATGGGTACGTACAAAGCGAGTACGTAGGAAATCCTAAACAGCTGCTGATCTGCCAGCTCTATAAATGTGGCCGAAAGCCCCGCTCCGAGGCCCCTGGCATTTCCGTAGCCCAAGTCTAGGCGAGACAGCCAGATAGAGAGTGAGAGAGAGAGGGAGAGAGCTGATATGGGCCCGGATGGAAGTGTGGCGGGGTGGGGCGGGGCGTGTACAAGCCAATTGCTTACACAAGCAAAGCATTTGAACCGTTTTTAATTTCGTTTGCTTTGTCTAAAGTCGGTTTATTTTTTATTTTTCGTTTTTTCTTTTCTTCGCTTTTGGACTTTTGGACTCTTTATGAAGATGAAGACGAAGAAGTTTTTATGATGGGAAACAGTTTGTCTCGGGTTGTTGTTGTTGTTGTTGCTGTTGCTGTTGTTGCTGCTTAAATCATGTGAATGTGGCAACAACGGCTCTTGGACATTTCCAGTGTGTTAACTTTGTTGGTGGGCAAACATCAGGCAAACATACCACATACAGACCCCTGATGCCTCAGGCTCTAGCCTCTAGCTGGCACTCTCTGTGCCTGTGGACTCTGGGCCATGGCGGCCGCCCCGAAGCGCGGCATCCAAAGCCCAACCATCATCCATGGATTGCTTTGAGGCTTGTTGTGTTTTTTTTGTGTCTTTTTTTTTTTTGGTTTTGTTTTGTTTTGTTTTGCCTAATGACAAAGACTAATATTTTCTTCCTGTGACATATCTCTTTCATGCATTGAAATTGACTTCGAGTCTATTGGCAGCGCAGCTGGCGTCGCTGTCGCTGTCGCCGTTGCCGTCGCCGTTGCCGTTGCCGCTCCATTTACGGGCACGACCAACGTCTGTGCGTGGCAGCATTTTATGGAAATTATTTGTTGCATTGCGCTGCTAATGTGTTAAAACAATATGACCAGGCCGCCTGCACATTTGCTTTTTCCTTCTTTTGTGTGCCACAAATAAAATGAGGAAATATTTACACAAGCGGCGGCGGCGGCGGCGTCGGCGTTGGCAACGGCGACGGCAACGAGCGGCCAGCGGCCAGCGACCAGCTGTGCACGGCACGCCCCCGCCGCCCCTGTGTCTCAGTCTTACGCTCAATTTGCAAGGCAACGACAAAATGTCTGAAGTGTCATGTCTAGGACCACCCAGCCAAGCCAAGAAGCAGCCGCAACAAAAACAAAAATTAAAAAAAAAAAAGGGCAACTGCACAGCCAGACAGACAGACATGTCGCTCAGGTTTGTCAATTGCTCAATGCATCAATTAACTCCCACTGCGCCAGGTGTCCTATTCTAGCGTTGACTATTGACCATTGCAAATCGGCCAAATTAAAATGTTTTATCTCTTTGGACAACGTCTCACGTGGCGTATACGCAATGGGACAGCATTATTTTGTTTGCCTTTTGTTAATAGCCCGACTCAAATGTCAATCTGAGCAGCTCTATTAATTAGACAAGGCCTCTCCAACTCAAAGAAGGGCATAGAGGTGTATTCGCCAATTTGATTAGACTTTATGTTGGCTTTTGAAGTGCCAAGCAGTTCGCTAGTCAGGAGTGTTTTACTGGCGGCAGATACCCTGTAAACAGCTGTGTAATGCCGTCACACATATTTTTTTTGTCAAGATGGAACGCAGGTAGGGATAAGATAAATACACACAGGCACACACAGGGCCGCACTCTCTTAAAGTCTCACAGTCTGCCACACACTCCAGCATTAATCACAAATCAAATAAATACAAATAGAGCAGAGGCAGATTCCACACACGGCACAACACTTGACAATGACACAACGCGTCAACTTTGGCGGCGACTGCACTTGCTGCGCCCATGGATGCAGCGCTGCCAGGGGCCTAGCCAAAGGCTGGGCTAGGCGCAAGTGTGTCTGTGTGTGTGTGTGTGAGTTGCCAGAGATCAAAGCAAGAGTGCCTCAATAATGATAATCATCATCATCACGCTCAGCGCGTCGTCTTAACAGAACACATATTTGTCGGACCCAGCTGCGGATTCTGACATGCAACAATAACAATTTTTATATGACGCTTATGAGGGGGGAGGGTCCGGGGTGCGGGGTGCGGGGGTCGCGGGTTGACTGTTGCGCTGGTTGCTCTTTTCATTTCATTATGTGGGACATTTAATACAATTTTCTGATTATTTGTACCCTTTTAAGGACCCTCAATCAATGATGTGCCACCACCTGCCTCCCTCTAACTCGCTCGCTCTCACGCTGTCTGTCTCTTTCTGCGCGGAGTTTTGTTCTTTTCTGTCTCTTTCTTGCTGTGCCACAATCAAAACTAAAAGTGGCACTGTTTATTGTTGCTGTTGTTGTTGGTTGTTCTTTTGGGCCGCATCGTCGGTCGGCACTTGGTGAAAATAAGTATTTTGTACGCCTCGTTGATCTTGACGCATGATGCTGATGCTGATGCAGATGATGATGATGATGATGATGATGCGCTTGGAGGTTGACGTTGTCGACTTTGGATGATGTTGGGCAAAGCGGCTTAGACGCTTGCCGGGATTAGCCTGTACTGAGCGGAATGTCGGCATTACACATACGCCGCGTGCGCCATTGCGACTTTCTAACTCGAAGACAGCGGCACACCCACACACAGGCAGCACATTGTGCGTGCATCTTCTTCTTGTCACTGTCACAATACTAGCAACACCTACAGCAACAACAACAACAAGAGCAACAGCAACAGCAACAGCAACAACAACTGAGAGCGACAATCGCCGCACGCGTTTAAAAGGTTTGTGTATTTGCTATTGTTTACCAGAGCCAAAGAGGAGATGAAGGGCAACGGCAATGGACAGGGACCGGGGCCGGGGTAAGGCAAGGCGAGGCCAAAGCGGAACTGATCAAAGTCATTCAAACATGAATGAAGTTCATTAAAAACTGATCAAATCTGTTGAGCGAGAACAATGCAAACAAGACAAGAGTAGAAAAGACGCTGATACAACAAACGAGTCAAAGGCAACAGCAACAGCAACAACAGCACTAGGGGGGAAATTTGAGGGAAAGATGCTGCGCTGCGTATCGGCTCGGCTCGGCAAGGCACGTCTCGATGTCGATGTCGAAGTCGACTGCGCAGCTGCGCAGCTGACATTTTGTGAGTGTCATAGCAGGCAGCTCTCTGCTCTCTCCGGCACTTGCGCCATGTGTGGTTCGCCTATGGTGTCCTGTGCGCTCAACCTCTCTCTCTTGCTCCCTTCCTCTGTCTGTCTTTCTCCGTGTCTTGCTCGGTCGGCAGCTCTTTCAGTCAATTTCTTCAATTCAATTTCCTTTGGCATGTCCCTTTCAATGCTTAGTTCTGCCTTACAAAATGATGACATTTCCTGATATTTGTTTTGCTCAGTTGAGAACAGCAGCAGCAACAAAGGATCACAGACTACACAGGCAACATTCAGCAACAACAACAACCTACACAACACACGCACACACCTTAATAACAATGGCACCGCCAAATGCCAATGTGGGAGCAAACACTGGCCCTAGGCAACGACATAACGGAAGTGTTAACGGTGCTTCTATCCCGAAACCTACTCGAAACATCCAAATAATATCTAAGAACAAAAAAAAAATAACAAGTCAGCAATTTTTTCTACAATATTATTAAAATATTTTGGTACATTGAAATTGAATTTAATTACAATTGCCTTACATGTACATGTAATAAAATTCAACATGTATAAGTATAATAATATGTTGTTAATGTTTTCAATTTAATTTCAACAATTTCTATTTTCAACATATACCACAAACCAAGCAAAAATTCCAAGTAATTCTTTTTCTTCAATTGCTTTTAATATACTTACAAGCAAATGCAATGAATAGAATCTTTGGATATATTTAATGCCAATACATAATCATGCATCATATTTGACGATTTAGATTTATTTAAAAAAGGCACATATAAACATGTTTACATACATGCAACACATGTTCCAAACATGTGCTCTTCATATCTGTATTGATAAATAGCAATTAGGGGCAGATTAAAGGCTCAAATGCATGTTGCCAATGTTAGCAAAATATATGTATATATCTGAACAGTAAAGATCAGCGAGAGGCAGCACCCTTAATGAGGCCGACAGGCGGCATGTGCGAGGGTGGGCTGAGCTAGAGAGGCTGCGTTTTACCAAATCGCCGACTAACATAAATCAAGTGACAACAACGACGCTGATGCCGTGTTGAATGTTTCACTGATGCGAGAGTCGATGCTACCAAGCTGCAGATGGAGATGGAGATGGAGATGGAGATGCTGGGCCGGTGATTATGACGACAGACCATAAAATGCAGCCGTGGATGAGACCGCAGAGCGGGTCGCGAGTTATGCAGCGGCTCTGGCGGTGGCTTCCAGGAATACGCATTTCGCCAGACTCTGCTACACTGCCGCAGTGTACGGTCCTAGACGTGGGCTTAATCCACGCAGCGCACGCACCGAACGCTAACGAAAACGAAACCGAGTGCGAAAAACAAAAGTCCTATGTGCAAAATGCAAAACAATATCATCATAAAAACGCAGCGCAAGTCGCCCATATCCGAGAGTAAACCAAAAACCAAAACCAAAACCAAAACCAAGGCAATCGTAGGCACCGATGCCCAGTGACCAGGGACCAGTGCCCGGGCTGCCCAGGCCCAGCTCAAAGCCCAAAACCCAAAATGCAAACCCAAACCAAGACCAAGACCAAGACCAAGTCGTCGTCACTCGTGACCGCTATAAATCGATGAAGTCATTGTGTGTGCGGCTATCCTGCCGGTCAGCCAGGCCAGCCAGCCGGACGTGTGTGTGTGTGTGTGTGTGAAAAGGAGCCACATTGAGGCGCAGCGCCTGATATAGCGAGTGCGAGTGGGTGAGCGCATATTAACCGACGTCCGACGCCCGTCGCCCGTTTTGCCTTTGCCTTCTTCATTTTTATTTTCGTACTTGGTTCGATTTTATTGCCACCTCATAAAAGTAGCATAAACATGTTAGTAGCCTGTTGCTACCGCTACTTAAGTTAGTTGCCAGCGTTGTTATACCCTGTTCACATTGAATTTGCCTCAGCAAAGGTATTATGGTTTTGTGCCAAAGTATGTAACAGGCAGCCGGAGGCATCTGCAATCTCATCAAGCATATAATTGCCTGCTCAGTGTCAGTGGAAAATGCTTCACATACTAGCAAAATTATCGATGTTTCTCGAAAATCGATATTTATGAATTTAGAGAAAGATTTTTACAGTGAGAAAAAGAGGCCACACAGATATGGGAACACTGTGCTAGCTCCCTCTGTAAGAGAAAAAGCATTTCTTGTGGTTAGCATTGGACTTTGGTATGTGCTGACAATTGGTTGCCATATCTACACACTAAAAACTTCATTGAGAAAGGTCTTAAAACATCTCAGTTATTCAAAAATAGATTTCTCATATAGGGGGTCTGAGAGAAGAAGGAGCATTGCACAGTCTACCACGAATGATATTGGCATTGATGTGATGTACAGGGTATCTATCAGGCCAATATTGCCGACAAGCGCACTCTAACGAGCTGCTGTTGCTCTTGCGGTGCGCCTTGCTGCTGTGGCTGCGCGCGAAGTACTGCGCAGATTTACGAATTTGTTGCACTTTTTATTGAGTGATTTTTACTCCTCAGTGGCAAAGTTTTTGTTGTTTAATACCCTGCACAAAACCTCTTTCACTCTCCATCAGCTTAAACGACTCGGCAATTATATTTCAGCTCGGATTGCAGCTGCGTCACAGATTCGGGTCACATATGATATGCCAAGCTGAGTCACAATTATTGTTGATCTATCAGTGCTTGGGTAAATGATATTTTCGTAAGACAGTATTCCATATATTGAGAGAGCATTAAAACGTTGTTGCTTAAAGTTAAACTTAAACTTGGGCGATGGCCCAAAAGTGGTTCAAGTATTTTACAGAGCATACGAACGTCGATCTATTCGTTAAGCTTGCTTTTCTTTGCTGCTCGGTTCTTCTTTTACTCATGATATTTTTTAGCTTGACTTTTTTTTTCGTTGTTTTTCAGCCGTTGTTCTTGTGAAGTTTTTCCTTCAGTGTCAAAGTGTAATAAAATATTACTCATGGTAATTACAATTTTTGTGCTGCGCTGTGTTTTGCTTTTATTTTTGCTGTCGGCTCAAGTTCAATGTGCACAGCACAAGAAGACGGAAAAAAACTATTTTAAACAATTAAAAAGTGTTTTGAGGTGCTTAAAAGCCCAACAACAACAGCAACAACTGCGAGCTACTAGGCAGGCGCGTCTGCGCCATAAACTTAACAAAAGTGCTGTTGGCGACAGTTCAACGACATGTTTATTAAGCCATACGCAAAATTTGTTAGGCCTCCCAGCTCCAGAAGAGATACAAGCCCCCAACCCTGAGCCCCCAAAAAGACTCACAGTCCAAGCCCCATGCCGGTCCCAGAGCTCAGTCGCTTAAATGAGAACTCGCTTTGGGATTTATGTTGCCGCACTCTATGAAATTACATAAATGACCATAAAAATGTGTGTTAATAAAAACAAAAGCCAACCGAAAAAAAAAGAAACAAACACAAATTATATAATTAGATGCTGCGACAGCCACGGCAACAGAGAAGTTGCGTGATTTACATTCTCAACTGGAGACCGGAACCATATGAAACTGACGCAAAAGCTAACAAATTATAAACAATAAAAAAATATACACATATGTTTATATTTTAATTGTAAATATATCGATAATTCACACGCGCAACCATTCGATACGCTTTTCAGAGTCGGATGACGCCCAAAACTTTCAAGCACGGCTTCTGATATTCCACTCTCCATTTGGCATTTCAATCAACACCAGCAAACAACAACAACAACATCAACAACAACAACAACATAAACAACTGTGTCACGTCTGGCAATCAAAGTCGGGATATTTTAAGCCGGCCGGCTGCCCTCACAATAACATTAACAATAACAACTATAATAAACAACTAGATTAGCCAAGCTTTAATGCATTTGACTAGCACATACCCTGCAATTAGCTGAAAACATACTCTCTTTTGAGTTAATCATCTGAATAGGTTAATTATTTGACAAGAAAGAATTTTATAATAATAATAAAAATATTATTATTAGCATTATTGTCATTATTAGTATTATTATTTTTATTTATCTGTATTAGGTATTTAAGAATCTACTTAACAATTCTCTGAACTTCAGCTTTTAAAGTAAACAACTAAAAACCAAAGTACTTACAATTATATCAATCAATGAAGAGTAATTTGTTTGGATTCTTCACTTATGCACTCTCAATGTGTACAGGGTATCAGAGTACGTTAATAATATCAACAATAAGAGCCCTAATAATAACAATTAATAGAATGCCAGCACTTTAAAATGCATATCACACGCGCAATTTGACAAATTGATTGAAGCTGTTTGTAAACATCGCCGCTTGTTTAACTAATTGAAATT
Organism: Drosophila virilis; assembly: GCF_030788295.1. Lineage (NCBI taxonomy): Eukaryota > Metazoa > Arthropoda > Insecta > Diptera > Drosophilidae > Drosophila > Drosophila virilis. Next base: position 27,386,472 of record NC_091543.1, on the reverse strand, counting down.
AGCTTTCAGCACGGGCCATGAATATATACATATATATATCGGAAAAAGTGTTGAAAGTCGCCCTATAAGCACTTCTTATTGTTTCGTTTTGAATGATGGAAATAACATACGTGCATCAAATAATTAACGCGAAATAAAATAAAGTCGAACAAAAAAAAAGTGAAAAATCTTCATTATAATAATATTAATAATAATGATAAGAATGATATCATTAATACAGATAATAAAATTATTATTTTTAATAATGATAAAAATTATTAGGAAACAGTAATATTATTAGTTGATATCAACAACAAAATAAATATATTTTCTTTTGGGTTTCCTTTTTTTGATGCCAATTGATAGAACTGATCCTTACGAGTCAAAAATGGTATAAAATTCCAAAATCGGACATTATCTGACGGAAATGTTTCAAAAAATCATCAGAAAGATGGAATTTACGAACGAATCGGTTTTTTGTCAACAATATTTTTCAACCCATCGATGATTTATTTGTTTGAATTCTATTTGATGGTAGGGATCCGTACGCATTCAAAAAGGTATTTTATTTTAAAATCAGACATTATTTACCCGAGATATTAAGAATAAATCATCGAAAAAGTTTCAATTTTCGAACCGACCTCGATTTTGAAAAAAAATCGCGATGATTTAGAAGGTCATATCTCCGCGCAGAGCTTTTACCCGAGATATTATGTCGTTTTGGAACGTCATATCTCCGCGCAGAGCTTTTACCCGAGATATTATGTCGTTTTGGAACGTCTCCGCGGAGGCGCGGAGCTTTTACCCGAGATATTATGTCGTTTTGGAACGTCATATCTCCGCGCGGAGTTATGTCGTTTTGGAACGTCATATCTCCGCGCGGACCTATTTCTCGAGATATTATGTCGTTTTGGAACGTCATATCTCCGCGCGAAGCTTTTACCCGAGATATTATATCGTTTTGGAACGTCATATCTCCGCGCGGAGCTATGTCGTTTTGGAACGTCATATCTCCGCGCGGAGCTATTTCCCGAGATATTATGTCGTTTTAGAACGTCATATCTCCGCGCGGAGTTATGTCGTTTTGGAACGTCATATCTCCGCGTGGAGCTATTTCCCGAGATATTATGTCGTTTTGGGACGTCATATCTCCGCGCGGAGCTTTTACCGGAGATATTATGTCGTTTTGGAACGTCATATCTCCGCGCGGAGTTATGTCGTTTTGGAACGTCATATCTCCGCGCGGAGTTATGTCGTTTTGGAACGTCATATCTCCGCGCGGAGTTATGTCGTTTTTGAACGTCATATCTCCGCGCGGAGCTTTTACCCGAGGTATTTAAAAAAAAAAAATCATCGAAAAAGTTTCGATTTTCGCACCGACCTTGATTTTGAAAAAAAAGTGATGTAACCCCTTGGCATTTTGTCGATTTGGGTCAACATTTTGAAATTACATTTGGCAAATTAATTTAATTGTTTTGCGTGGTTGTCAAAAAAAAAAAAAACGGAATCTTATAATTGATTTGCCACTTGGGCGGCGTTTAAACAAATTGTTGCCAGTGTCTGGCAGCCACAAGGATGCAGCTATCGGAGACTGTCACACGCGCTGTCTCGGGGCAGCGCTCTTAATTTCGGTGCGGGCCAGAACAGTGGACTCTTCTAGGAAATAGGTGCAGGAAGACAATAAAAAAAGAGAAGAGAAATAATAATAAAATTGTAAAATAAAAAGGACAATGGCAAAAAGTTGCAGAGAACATGGCACACAGAATGTGGAAACAAAGGCCGGGCCAAGACGACACACAAAATGCATTTATCTGCATTATGGCTAAAAATGTTTGCACAAAGGCACCGAATGGAACGGGACGAGCCGAAAAATGCACCGAGAAATGATGGGTTATTAAATGTTGTTAATCTTTAGCACCGGCCCCGGTTCTGGACATATTCAAATTTCAGAGGTAAGTAAAACAAACATACGCACACACACACACACACACATGTATACAGGTAGCAAGCAGCTCTCTCTATTGCACCCTCTCTCTCTCTCTCTCGCTCGCTCGCTCGCACGCTTGCTGCGTGGCGGCCACAAAGCAACCACCGTTATGGCCAGGCCAGGACAATAGAGCCAGGAGTCGCAGCCAAGCCAACTGAACACGAACCTAAATCACGAGTCCGAGCCCGAACCCGAACCCGAACCCATAAACCCGAGCGAGCCTCTGTCATTTGCCTTTATTGTGCACGCTGTTTAAATATTTACGAAGTTTTACAATATTTATGACAGCTAAAAACATAACAACACCTACTTTAGGCCCAGAGACCCTTTTGGGCCAACGGTCAAGAGCGGGGACACTTGACACTGAGCACAGCTCGGCTTAGGGTCTCCGCTCCTGGCTTAACTAACACGGCCAGCTTCCTGGCCGCTGCCTGCTCTATCTGCTGTCCGCTGTCCGCTCGATTGCAATCAATAAACGGCTTAGCCACAGCGGCAGCATCATAATATTCAAATATTTTTGCTGTGTATCTGTGTGTGAGTGTATTGCAGGTCCGGTCTATAATCCATTTGTATGTCAACAGTTGGCCCTGGTCAGCAGAACATGAGCAGCAGCCGCAGCAGCATCAGCAGCAGCAGCAATTGCTGTTGATGGCAGTCGAAACAGCTTCCGTTTTGGCCGCGTTAATCCCCGCATAGGATCTTGACCTTAAAGGTGCCACTAAGCGCCCTAAACGAAGCTTGGCTCAATACTAGGCTCAATAAGCCAAGGTATTAAAAAGTAAATTTGCGTAAAGCCGCTTTTAAAACAAAGCATGGATTATATTTTATTGCACACACATATGCACATATATATAAGTACTTATATTCAACATCAATATCGACAGCACGGAGCTGCAACAAGTGCCAAGCACTTACTTTGTGGGCTACTTAGCCCAGCTAAACGGCAGCTAAGCCAAAGCCAAGCACTTGCCAAAGTTCATTGAGTTAGTTGGCTCAGATCAACTAAGCTACTGTGAGCCACATGATCTGCTGCAAGCTGCCCTCAACTGGCTCATTGATGTCTGTGATGCTGATGGCTGTGCTTGTGGCCCAGCTCAAGGCCAATGAGACGCTGGCGTTTTCATTGAGCTCACCTGCCCGCCAATCGACAAATGTACTGCGGCCAGGTAGGCAGGTGGAGGCGTTGGACGGCAAGCTGACTCTAACTACGACGACGACTTCGACACCGAGTCCGAGTCCGAGTCAGAGTCCGACTCCATGCAGCTGCCTGTCCCGCCGGGTGCGCGTGCTGGGCACCAAGTGCTAATAGTTTGACGCCGCTGCCAAAGATCATAAAACTCCGAACTGTGCACAATTGGAAGGCTTCTCTCTGTTTTTTTTTTTTCTTTTGGCCGTTGCAGAGTTCTGCCATAAAGACAAACGATGAGTGGACCCCACATAAATATTAAAGGGGCGCTACAAACGCTGCAGCAAACGGCAAGATCATAAAATAAGTAGAGCGCAAAAAGGAGCCAAATAGAAACAGGCAGCCAAACCAACTTTTTGGCCAACCATTTTGGACTGAAAACCGAGCTGCGATCCGATCTACTATAAACATATTAACTAACCAATTAGCGATTGAAGTTCGACTGATTTCCCCCTAGAACATTCGATAGGCTTCGAAAATGATCGAGAATTTCGAGAGGAAAGCAAGCCAAAATTGTAGAGACAACGCATTTTGGGGTTCTAGCCTCTGGCTAATATATGGATGTGGATGTGGTTTTGTCTTAGCTGTTTCCATGTTCAATAATAATATGATTATAACAATAAAAATAACTATAATAAAACTTTCAACAACTTGGATACTTGCAAGCTCTTAAAGAGTCGACAATTGCCATGTTTTTGGTGTTTGACGCTTGCAATTCTCAACAAGTTAAAACCTAGTCACTTCCAAAATTTGACTCGATTAGAATCCCTTTCTATAGCCCTTTATCAGAGGAAGAATCTTACCTTAATAGATCCTTGTAAATTTGTTATTTCGAATCTAGAGAAAATTTGTATATTTCATCATTTTGTCATCCATAATGCTGGTTTTGGCGACATCTCCGTTTCAAAAACCCTTATTTTTATGATCTGGGGCGACACACAATTTGGCTGATGTGTAAGATGAGTTTTAATTATAATAATTACACGAATTAAAAATCCCAAAGGTTTCCGGCAAAACTCCATTTTTATTATTCTTTTAATTTTTGCATTTATTTGCTTTCTTTCGCAGCTTATCATATCATGTTTTTAAATAGAAAAAAAATGGTGTTTGTGTGTGTTTTAACTTATCTATTTACAATTTCATATGCTCATATTCAAAAAAAGATACAAACTAGCAAAGCATTTTGCGATTAACACTCACGACTATATCACAGTTAAACAATATCTATAGCTAAGAAAAAAAAGTGCGTACACTAACTATATAAAAAAATATATATATATATATAATTTAGCTTACGAACTAAAAAAAAAAATAATCAAAAAAAGTGGAGAAAACACTTTGTAATACTTTCGATCTGGTTTGGATGTCAAATGGGGTTTGGTAATGTGTGTGGAATGTTAGGATCTGGAATGTATATGGAATGTGCTTGCTTTGCTGCGGTTGCTCATATGTGACTAGAACGGCAACTGCTGGGCTGATGAGAGAGACATTGAGAGTGAGAGAGCGAGAGAGAGGGTGAGAGTCTGGCGAGCCTAGGACTTAGGACTATCTTATATTTAAATATAAGCCGTGAATTTGAATTTGAATTTCAATAAATAAATAACTTTTGGGTATAAGCTAATAAAACTTAAAACATACACAAAAAGAGAGAGCGAGAGCGCGAGAGAGTGAGAGCGAGCGAGAGGGAGCGTGCGTGGGTCTATAGAAAGAGCTGGAGAAACTTGTTTGCAAACTCCATCAAATAATTTACTTAAACTAGGCGAGCTAAGGGTTGCATTTAGGATTAATATACATAATATTATTGTGGAGTTTTCACGTGCGCAGCACGCGGCGCTGTTGTCGCTGGTTTGCTGCTGCTGCTGCTGCTGCTGCTGCTGCTGACGTTGACGTTGACGCTGACGCAGACGCAGACGTTGACGCTGTTGCAGATGCTGAGGGCGGCGGCTGCTGGCGCTTGCCGCGCCGCCCGTTGACGCCTCTGGGCACATCGAGCTGGGGCTTGGAGACTTCGTTGAACTCCCTGCGATTGCCAGCCATGGCCAGCGATAGCTGCAGCCGCGGTTGCTGCAGCTGCTGTTGCTGCTGCCATTGGCGCTGTCGCTGTCGCTGCTGGTGCTGTTGCTGTTGCAACGGCGACTGCTGCTGTCGCTGCCGCTGCTGGCGCCGCTGGCGTCGCTGACGCCGCTGCTGGCGCTCCCGTTTGCTGTCGCGCCGCAGCAGCTGCCACATGGTGCGCAGAAACTCGTAATAATGATGCTTCACAAAGCGCATATCCATGGAGTCCGCCTCACCGATTGTAGTTGCTGCCTCTGCCGACGCCGCTGATGCCGCCTCAGTCGTTGTCTCCGCCGCTGCGCCGGGCCGACGCTTGCTGCGCAACTTGAGCCGCCTGTTCATGTCGTTGCGCGAGATTTGTGGCAGCTGCATCAAGCGGCGCTGCTTGGCTGCCCCACGGCCAGGAGCTGCCACCGGAGCCGGATAGGTGCGATTCACCGCCGTCTCCAGCTCGCAGAGCATGCTGCGTGAGCTGAGCAACAGCTTCTTCAGCTCCTTGGCAACGGACGACTCTCGCTTCAAATACTGCCGATCCCAATTGACTTGAACGCGCCGCAAATAGGCAAAGCTTGCCACATAGGTCTGCATGTTGCGGTACCAGCGCTTCAGGGCGATCTACCAGAGAGAGAAAGAGAGAGCGATGGGGAAAGAAAAAGAGAACATGGCGCATGAGCGAGCTTCGTGATATTAAGGTGGAGAAAGGGGGGCTGGCTGATAACAAGAGGGAGTAAGAGATACATACCGTTGAATTGGGCTTCAGCTTGGGCAGAAACTTGTAATTGTATTTGTGAAGCGACCACACTTGCATATCACCAATATCGATGCCCTTATGCTCCTGCGTGCTGTTCAGCTCGCGGTACTCGGTGCCGGCAGCGCGCTTCAATTGATTGAAGATCTAAGCGAGAGTGAGATAGAGATAGAAAGGGAGAAAGAGAGAGAGAGAGAGAGAGAGATTGAGTAATGAAGCCTGGAGCTGCTGTAAGCCAAATGTTAGTTACCTGCTTGGGCCGCTGGGCGCGACGTCGCTCTGTGGCGGATGATGTATAGTAGGAGCCGCCGCAAGGATTCATCCACTCGAGCGCTGTGGTGTTCTCGTTATAATTGCGATAATCATACCAGCTGCTATTCCGCTTGCGATGCCGCTTCCGTTGACCAGAGGCGGCCACAGCGGTTGCCGTGGAGAGGGCCATGCTGCTGGTGGCGCTGGTGGTGCTGGTGGTGCTGGTGGTTGTGGAGCTGGTGCTGCTGCTGGTGCTGGCGCCCTCGATTACAGTGAGACCGCCGCTGGCCGTGGCCATGGCCAGTGCGGCATGCATATAGATGAAATGGAGCAGCAGCAGTGGCAACAGCAGAGTGGACCACATATCCGCATTGTCCTGCCGCGCGATACGCTGAAGTCTTTGCCTGATACGGGGCGCTGCTGCCGTTGCTGGCGTTGTCCTTGTGGTGATTGCCGTTGGCGATGCCGTCTTGGTGCCTTTAACTTTGGTTGCAGCGCAATGGCAACCAACTATTTGGTAGATATAACAATATATATTTTTGTTGCGTTATTATTATGATTTGTATGAATATTTAATAATTTTAAGATTTTATGATTTTATTGGGATTTTTGATCGTGTGTGTTCAATGGGCCAAAAAAGGTTTATTGCCAAAATGCAAAAGCGTTTCGTAACAGTAAATTCCAAAAGAAAAATAAAAAAAAAAAATATTGTGTTTTTGGGCAAAAATGCAAAAGAGAACAGAAAGAGGAAAAAATAAACACACACACAATGAATATCAAGTGATTAACATGGCAAGAATTGTTGTCGCTGGGTTATATAATATTGAAACAGGACGTTTTTTTTTTTTTTTGTATCGATCCTTCAACAATGCAAATGCAACAGCAATGCAACTTGCTTGTATCTCAAAAATTTTGTTAGAATTTGTAACATTTTTTTTTTATTTTTTTGGTGCGTTCAAATGTTCCGCTTTATATATTTTACAAAAACTTTGAATTTATAACAGCTAACTCAATTCTTAAATCGACAATATTGAATGGAATCTCAAAACCGGCCAGCTACACACATTTGTTTGTTCTGTGCTCTGATTTCTCTATTTTTTTTTTTGTTTTTTGAAATATTTGAAAGTCTTTTACGATCTTTCAATGCATTCTACGCGATTCTGCAATTGCTTGCGCGTTGCGCATGCGCAGTTTTCATATCGTAGCTAATCGAATATTACGTTCTTCTTTTTCGAAAACATTTTATAAATCAATTTCGTAACTTTAGAAAATATTGTCTGGCGATTGCAAAAGATATTTAAAAAACTGAAACTTAACAACAATTGCCAAATGCCATTTCGAGTTAAGTTCTTAAGACATCTTTTCAAAGGGTTAATTTTTGTTAAATAATTATATATATATATAGATATATGTAAAAACAAAACTAATACACACACCGCATTATAGTTAAAAAGTTGATCAGGCGAAATTGTTATTAACAATTTGCAGTATAATCCAGTTTTGTTGTTTGTTTCTTGTTATTATTTGATGTATTTGTATTTGATGTTGTTGCACTTGGGTTTAACACACGAAAAATCACTTGAACAAAAAGAAATGTTTGACGCAAAAGTTTTCTATATGGCTTTTCATATACGTTATGCCGCTGCTGATGTTATTGGTTGGCTGTTAGTTTCCTTTGTGGGAAGACTGAAGAACACTTCTCGCGTGCACTACTGTTCACGTCCAGGCACAAAACCGAACTGAACCAAAAGTTGCGCTAAATTCGACCAGCTTTCTTTGTTGAGCAGCAGCAGCGGCAGCAGCAGAAGCAGCAACAGTCACAGACCAGACACCAGAGACCCGATAACCGAAACCGAAGCGACCGACGCGACGTCAGTCGTAGCCAGAGCCAAAAGACCATGTGAAAAACGAACGGTACGTAAAAGAAAACTGAAGACTGAAGACCCGGCCGGGTCGAGAGTCGGGTCGGGCCTCTGACTCTGTGTGTGCCTGTATGTGTGTGTGTGCGTGTGTGCGTGAGGAGCGCTGCCTGGCAGTCCATTTCCATTTGTCTGCCTGCCTGTCAGGCCTGATCGAGTGTTGTCTGGACCTGCCCCGCTCTTTACCAATGACTGTGCCTGTGTGTACCTGATATCCATCCTACACACACACACACACACACACACACGCGCGCACACACAGTTGCAACGAATGGCAGACCAACCAGCTAGTCGAGCACTTTTTAAGCCGGTCCCTGCTCGGGCGCTCGCCTGTGTGTGTGTGTGCGTGTCGCCATCGCTCTGTTGATAGGCACCAGGCTCATTTTCCACTTATCCAATGAAAAGATTTCACTCAAAGCGCTCTCATAGAAATCAGGCAATCTACCTGGCCGTACGCCTGCCCCAAGGTAACAGCTCTCCCTCTCTCTCTATCTCTCTCTCTTTTACACTCTTTAACTCCATCTCTTTTTGCTTCACGCTCTCGCTCTCTCTCTCTCTCGCTCGCTTTTTCTATACGCAGCTCTCTTTCTCACTATCTCTTGCTTTCTTTCTGTCTCTGGCACACTCTCCAGCAAGATACACTCCGGTCTATCTCGCTGACGACCTTGGCTTGCCAATTAAACGAAGCCCTTAATTGCGCTAAAGCTGACTTACCTGCCTATCAGCCCGAGCTTAAGCAACAGCTGAAGCCTCGACGCCGCAAAGTATGCAGAGCTCGCCTCGTTTGCCCTGGGTGTCCGTACTCTTTCTTGTCTGAAGAGCTTCATTTCATCAGCAAACTCCCTCAACTTCCTGAATTCAAATAAATAGAGTTAACACAGCCAATCAATAAGCCTAACATCTCACATGATCTTTGATCTATGATATATATAGAAATAGTCTAAGAAAGCTGTTTGATCAATATCCAACAAGTCTTTTAATTCAACTTAGATATTTTTAAGTTAAAATAAAAAGATTATGCCCATTAATATACTGAGATTATCTAAATTATATTTAAGATATATTATATTTACGATTAGACTAGATTTTGCTAAGATTTTGTCATATATGATAGATATAGTAATAAAAAGCGAGCTTAGATATGCGGATTCATTTATTATTTGTATATGATTTCTGGACATCGACCGCCTTTAGGTCCAGAATTTGATGTGCCTCAATTGAGAGACCGTTTATCTATTTGTACTCCTCATGAGAAAAACATCTGAAAATAACAGACTATATATACATATCTAATCATTTGAGTTATATAAGTTATTAAAATATCGAATCAATACAAATTACTATATAGCTGGAATAGTTAGAGCCAATCACATCACATTATGCATTCAACTTTTTGTACCTTTCTTAGAAGCCAAATTTAGTATTCTTCCCAAAATGTGTGCTTAGCGAATAAAAAACTCACCAGAAGAGGATATGCACTTCGCAGAGAAATATTTGTCTTCGGTATTCGCTGAGGTATGGCTACGGGAATTCGTGCAACTGGCAACTCAACTCACCTCGAATCAACAGTTTAGAGTGCACTGATTGATTTAGCACACGTTTTGCATATTTATATCTGATGCTCAACAGCTGCTTGGCCAAATTCTCAGCTGCAAATGGCAGCAGGTCAATTTGTTGCTTAACTGCAAAACTGGCTCTTACCTAGGGCAAACGCCCCAACTAAGTGGCGGTACCTGGTAGCTAAATTGTTGGGCGGTCGCCTAATTCAAAAGTGACCTGGACTCGAGGATGCTGCCCTATCTACCTCGGGCACTTGGAAAATCACGAGCGATGTGGGACAATTGACGAGCTAATTAAATTCAGTTGCTGTTTTGTTTTGTTTTTTTTTTTTTGTGCGACTTTGTTATAAAATTATGTCCACATTGTTTGGCCGAACAGCTGTACGGGTACGGGCCATAACTGCTGGGCCCATGGCCGGGAGCCGGCGAGAGCCAGAGGGCCAGAGGGCCAGAGAGTCCTGCGTCTAACCGTAAGTGCAATTGTTGACTTGGCCGCGCAGCAGCAGCAGGAAGCAGCCGTGTTGCGCAGCGGGGGCACTCGCCTTGATTTTCGCCGCGCGCCACACAGAGGACTCGCACACACACACACAGCACTCGCAGGACGCGCAGGACTCGCTGCGAGGTACATATATCAAGACGGCAGCGGCCTTTGTATGCCGTCCCTTGGGTGCATCTATGCACATATCTGTGCTTGTATCAGTATCGGAATGTGTCCAATTCGCACCAAAAACATCTTCATCTACATGGACAACAAACACGATTATTGCATTGATGAGCTCCTGCTGCTGCTGTCTGCACACAGAGAGTGCGCAGGCGCGGCAGGACGCCCCGTCGAAAGGATCCGACGGCTGCCAATGAGTCCGTGTGCAATGCCCATATTCCCATTCCCATTCCCATTCCCGATGCCATTGCCATTGCCATTGCCATACCCATTCCCGTGCTGACCTCGCCGCAGTCGCTCACACTGTTTTAGTTGCGATTCGTTCTGGACAACAAAATATTTTGCTACAAAATTGAGCTGTTGTGTGCGGTCCCCGGTCCGCTGTCATGCTGTAATTTTTTTTACCGGCCGTATCTAATCGAAAGGATACGCTCAAATTGCCACAGACAACGCCAAGCGGCGAACACCTTCCTCGACCTCGCACCGGTCGGGGCTGACCAGTCAATGGTTAACCGAGCACGAGCTCAGCGCGCAACGCTCGACTAAATTTATGCCCTGTAATTGTTACAGTCTCATATAAAGATTGAATATCTGTTTGTTAATTATATTGTATAAGTTTCTATGAATTTTAATTTTATGCCTTAATTTCCTATTACATTTCTATCATTTTTGAACAAATCTTTTTTCTATTATTTAAAACCTTTCTAAATTTGTTAATTTTAAACTAATGTGTTATATTGTTGGATTTTTTATGATAATAATTTTTGATCCCTTAATTATATTTTTTGTTTCTATAATTTTTAAACATTTCTATTTTTCTATTATATTAAATGATACTATATTTTTATTATAACTAAATTTGTCGAGATGTTTCTCATAAAAATATACATCTCTATTATTTTAAGGTGTTCAATATCTTATCAGTTTCTTATGTGTATATTTTTTAACCTGTTTTATGTTCTTTTATTTATTTAAATTTCCTTGAATATTATTATTCAAGTCTTTTATGCATTTTTTATTTATAATTACAATTATAATTATTATTATGTTATCATTTATAGTTTCTCGTGGCCAACAGAGACGTTCAGTCTAGAGCTGAAGCGTTGTTGTTACCTATTGCCCATGCACAAATCGACCCTTTGCGAGCGCTGTGCTAGGGTATAATCATTACACGCTGCTTAGCTCCTGTCCCAAACACAGAGACCGACCAAATCGGTAACCGAAACCAAAACCGATCCCGAGCCCAACCCTCAGGCTTTGCCTTACTTCGGGGCGTTTTCTATGTTAACTGCGTGTGCGTGTGTGTGTGTGTGTAAATTTGTGGGTGTGCAACAACTGCAGCGAGGTGTGAGTTTTTAGAGGCTAGTGCTGTTTTGATTATGCGTAAAATCGTTTCGCTTTATCATGATTTTTACTGCAATTCTCACATCGAGTCCGTGTTTCAGGTGTTCTGTACAGGCGGCAATGGCATGAAACGGTTGGTTAGTCGATTGGCTTGTTTGTTTGTTTTCGTTGTTGTCATTGTTGTTGTTGTTGTTGTTATCGCTGCTGTTTATTTTGCCAAATTAGCGTTGCAATTGGAATTCGTTGTGGATGCGTCTGAAATGATTACGAAAATGCTTAAATGGGAATCCAATTAAAAAAACGAATGCGAGGAGACACCCTTTTTATTGATCTGAAGAATTTGTTACTTTCAAAAACTCTATCAAAATATGAAGTAAGTACTTACTATTTATTATTTAGTGTAAATACGTTATATAAACTTTATTCAAGTTTTATATTTATCAAAACAGTTTTCTTTCGGCAATTGTTTGTAAGCCCGATGTCGGAATTCAAAGTTTAATTTCAAATCTAAATTAAAATGATTCAAATTATATTAATATGTTTCAAATCTAAGGCACGACGAATTTCACATAATTATTGCAGCTTATTTACCCAACGGCCATTCGAGCTAGCCAGTCTACTTCAAGAGTTTCTTGTTCCAACTAAAACTGCTAGCTGGGGTTTTAACATCAGAAAGCGCGCTCCCCAAGGAGTATAGCTAACCCTCTGACGTCGTGGCAAAGACTGGAAAATCCATTGGAGTCAGATACGATAAAAATATCGAAGTGTTTTGTTATTGTAGCCCGCACGAAACGTTCAAAAAGGCCGCATTGAAATTCCCAGCTTAATTCCAATAATTGAACTTGAGTCAGATCCCATGCAGCAAGTGCCTGCATTTGGGGCGTCAAAACCAGCAAGACATAGAGAGAGGGAGCGAGAGAGAGCGAGCGAGAGAGAGAGAGAGAGAGAGAGAGAGAGAGAGAAAGAGGGAGAGCGAGCAACTGTACAGTGGCCCGTGTTTACTTGTGTGTGTGCGTGTAGCTAGTATCTGTATTTGTGTGGGTCGCCTTGCCTATTGGTGGGCAGACAGTACGAATTGCGCTCAGCTGATATATTAACGGCAGCCAAGCGGACCAATGACAGCACTCGCAGCGCGCTCAGTCGGCCGCTCTCAGTGAGCGCAAGAGCAGCGTGGCGGCGAGAGTGAGAACGGTACGAAGTGTGAGTGAGTGGAAAAGTGGAAAGAACCTGCTTTCTGTTTACGTGCGCTCACGTTTTGTGCTCACCTGTTGCCCTTGCTGCTGTTGCCGTTGTTGCCGTTGTTGCCGCTGCCGGCGTCGCTGCCACATTGCAGCTTGCGGCTCGTTGAATTCATTCATAAAACGCCAGCCAGCGCTGCCAGCGCTTGCGTCGCTGCCGTTGCTGACTCAATGGGCACGCGCTCGGGTAAACAGTTAGCTCTAATTAGCCACAGAGAGACACTCGAGTGGCGAGCGACGAGACGCGAGATATGAGAGCGTGGCTGCGATTTGGCAACGGTGACGTAGACGTCGACAGCCACGCGCAGCGGCCAACCGCAGATCGATCCGATTACCGATTAAAGCGATACAGCCCAATGCACAGGATGCCCAGACAGAATCCAGTCTGCGAAGCCAGCGAAGTGTGACCAGCGCAACGGTAAATCAATGACAGTCTGCGCCAATGGCGCCGGCGCTAGTCCAGCTCCATGTGTGTGTGTGTGTGTGTGTGTGTGTGTGTGTATACAATCGCAGCACTTTTGGCTGCCAGCTCTGCCTACTCCACCTCCCCGCGCAATTGTAGTATTTTAATAGCCCACTGACTCACCTGCTCATACAGTTCGGGGTTTTTCACGGGTAACACACACGCACAATGGCATTTGCCTGTGTATATGTATGTCTATTATATTTGTATCAATGGAACGTGCTTGCGGTTTGTTACACATTTCTCGAGCTATTTTGTGGGTGGGTCAAGGCAATTGGCGTTGATTTGTCGCCAATTGTACAGCAACAACTGTTGCCAGGCAAATGGAGTATGAATATCAACAGCAAACCGGAAATATTAGCTGCGACTACAGTTCATTATAGATTTGCAGTTAAACTTCTTGCCATCGTGAATTTTTCTGTAATTCTTTCGCCAAGCAATTGAAATACTTGAAAATACTTGAAACTACTTTAAGCATATGCACGAAAAGTAAGCAATAGAAGCTTTCACAGAAATGCGAATGGGGAAATTTCACAATAAAATTTACAAAAATTCTAATTAAAATGATTTACATTTCGAACATAAATGTGTCATTTTAGGCCCTACATTGGTGCAATATTAAAACAAATTATGGGTTGTTGCCAATTTCGATTTCGACGCAAATTCGCGTTTGGAACCGTATGACAAACTGTTCGCAATTGTCGAGCTGTTGAGAGAAAACATTAATTCTACTTATTTACCATATCAGCATTTCTTTTACAAATATAAATCGTAAGTCATACGTTAATTCCTTGCGAATCATCCTCTGAAATTTCGATCAGACTTGATCCATATATTGTCGCAGATTAGGTCATCTCAGACCCCTCTACGAGCATAATATAAAATAAATGATTCCCACATCTGCAGAACATATCAAAATTCCGGATTGAAGTAAGTTTTTATGGTAAAGTCGCAAATTGCGTTTATTATTTTATAATACTTGGGGCTTATAGCTGAAAAAAAAAATCGACAGAAAACAATAAACATTAAGATTCAAGGCGTTTTCGAGTAACAATAGAAATTTGAAATGAATAAATTAATTAAACATAATAAATACAATTTTTCAGACGATCAAATGAATGCATAAATAATAACAATTGATGAAAATTGACAAATAACTATCGTAAATATCGTATATGCGCATAAAAAGTATACATATATATATATATATATTTAAATTAAATAATATTAAATAAATAATCAACGTGAGCGGTGAGAGGGTTCAGCATTAACTAATACAGGCTATTAGTAAACATAGATGGCATGCAGGATTAAAAAATAATAATAATAATTGTAATGTAAGGCACAAAAATTGGGTTAGAATTCGATTTGCTGCTTAGTTTAGATTTGTTTTTCCCTTTCTTTCTCTTTATCTTCATCCTCTTATGTTTCTTCTTATTTTTTGGCATTTGCTTGTACGTTCTTTAGGGCTTCTGCGTCTGCGACAAAGTTCTAGGCATTCGCAGCCTCCGTCACACGTCGATGCATGACCCTATACTTTTTCTCCAGCACCTTCAGCAGCCGGGTCATCTCCTCGACAATGGCGAACTCCAGCAGCGGATGATTGTGCCTGTGCGCGGGCACCTCATTGGTGGTATCCATGGTGCAATTTTGTATGCCCAGCATATGGGCGGCCACTGACATGTTGTGTTCGAGCTTGACCTCGAAGTTACTGAAGTAATCGTTGTACCAATCATTGGGCAAGAACTTATTGATGTGGCTCATCAGCTGACGGAATTTGCTAAGCGATTCAAATATTTTGTCAAGCTCTACTTCCGGGGACTCACTATCCTCGCCATCGTAGTCACTATTGTTGGCAGCTTCCTTGAGCGGATACTCCAGGTCGAGACTGTGCAGTCTATATTGCCGCTTGGCTTCTTCCATTGAGCTGAAGCCTTTCAACTCCAGCTGTACCGGGAAGAGAACGAACAGATTGGAGAACCAGTTAGCGGACCATGCTCCCTGACTCTGCAACGGATAAGTCTACTCACCCATATCTCCAGCAGACCAATGGTGGCATTACGTGTCCCCTCGCTGACAATTATGGCGTGTGCGGTACTTGCCTCGGTCACATTCATTGCCACCATGCAGTTCACGAATCTATTTGATGGCAGACGATGCTCCTGTCCCGCGGAGCGCAGATGCACGTGATGGCGATGCGGCAGTATCAAGTGTCGACCAGCCACGCGACGAGGCGATGCGATCGAGCTGGGCAGACAGCTGGCGGTCAGTATTATCAGCAGTGCACCAAGTACCCAATAGTTGCCACTAGCTGCAATTAAAAAATTCAGATATAAGTTCAACAACTTGTGACAAATTGTGAATGCATAAACTTAAGCTTAAGACGTCAACCATTATTGATATTAGCTTTGTGTATCGTACGAAAAGCTATATAAAATCTTAACCGGAATCGCATACTATGCAATATTAAAAAAAAACCTATTTGAATTGCAACAGAAATAAGTAAAAAGCAAAGTTCAGCAAGAAATTGTTACTTAGAACAGCTAAAACTTGAAAACCCAAGCAAATGCTTAACGAAGCTTCCATTTCGATTACGCATGAAATACTAACTATTTACACAATACTTTTAATTAAATAACATCTATTGCTTCGCACATATGATAAAACATCATTATTTTCGATCCCATGTCAAAGAAGGAAAACTCGAAAGACGGGACCAGAATTGTTGTTGTTTCCTTTGGAAAACATTCATAATTAATTACTTTATAATGCTTTCAGAACAGCATTATATCGGCAAACCCAGCTGCTTGATCGGATTTGCTGATCAAATTCGGTCAAATATCCTGCAACAGACCCAAAGGACCCGACCAAGATTCGTAAGTATTGAAAATATAAGCAATACAAATATAATACACTTTCCCTCTGTTTGTCCTACTTTGCTCGTCAATTTATTAGCTAGACTAATTGGACGCACATGTTCCAATTGGAATTCGGAAAAGGCAAAACCTGACCTACATAAAAATGGCAACATCGACTGCCCCTGCCCCAACTCTAAGCGAAACCTATGGCAACAAAAGCTGCCGAGACACTTTTACGACGCAGTCCAATAAATAAACTCTCATATCACAAGCACACACACGCACACGCACACACACACACACACATACACAGATAGACGTACATAGCGGGTGAGTAAATCTGATTAGAAAGCAGCACAGTGCTGGATGGGTGAATCACTGTGACTGGCGCTGTGTTTGGATGCAGCGCAACAATTGTTGCAACTATTGCAACTGTTGCAAGTGGCACCACGTGCCGTGGCACAAACTTACATATTAGACTGCAGGGCTGAAGGCTGCATAGACGCTGGCAGGCGACTGTTGCAGTTGTAGTTGCTGCTGTTGTTGGCGCTTCAATTGTTGCTGCAACCGAGACGGTTTCGTGCCGCAGGCAACTGCTGAAGGACACGGGACTAGCGGTGGCAATAGACGAGCTGTGCTCGTTTCTGGCTTGTATTTGGCTAATACGCCGCGTTACGAAGCCGCCGCATGTGCTTAGCTTTGTTGTCATTGTTGTTGCTGCTGTTGCTAACGTTGCTGTTGCTGTTGTTGCCTTGGGCATTTTATGCACACACACACAGTATTAAGAAATATCCGCACGGATTCGCGAGTACTTGAACTATTGGCGAGTCTACTTGTGTTATTGGATTGTGTATTGTTTTTCTTGTTACAGTTGCTGTTGGACTGGAGTGGACGGGGCACCCGGCACAAGTTAACTCTTCAAGATCTGTTACTTATTTAATATTTCGTGGCGCGCGCAGCATATAAATAACGTGCGAGAGCCGCTGCCCGAACGCAAAGCTCGAAACACACACGAAAGCATCTTGGGCAACAACAAAAATAACCACAACAACAACAACAACAAGAACAGCAACATCAACGGCGACAAGTGACGACAACAAGTGATGACGACAATTTGGGCGAACTGTAATTACCAGCCAATCATATGTAAGCAAAGCGACCACACATACACGCGCGCAGACTTGCGGCCAGCAAAAAACAATACACGACGAATCCAGCCGAGAGGCCGTTGTTCGCTTAGCACACGAGTGGGGCACACTCACCCACACACAAATACAAGCACACAGGCGCAGTGCGCCAAAACAGACAGAGCGAGGGCGAGAGCGAGTGAGAGTAAATGTGAGTGCGAGTGTGGAGTGTGGAGTGCGGCGAGTGTGAGCACGCGCTTGTAAGTGTGAGTGCGAGTGAGAGTGTGAGTGTGAGTGTGAGTGTGAGTAAGAAAGCAGGCAAGCAAGCAGCGTCGTCGCAGACTACACGACGCGATGTCCGGCTGCTGCCAGCCGCAACTTTTAAGCAGCGACTGCGACTGCGATTGCGACTGTTATTCACGACACACACACACACACACACATACGCGACATACAGGGCAAGCGTGGCGGGCGAATGAGAGAGACGGAGAGAACGTGTATGTATGTATGTACTCGACGCATCGCCTGCCCGACTTTGACTTGCCCGCCCTGACTGCGGCTCTATTCTTGGCACGCGACAGCAAAAGCTTAAGCGCTGGCAGAGGGCTATGCTTAAGGTTAAATCTTAAGCAAGACGCTGTTGACGTCGCTGTCGCCTCAAGGTGACTCAACAGCGCCACAGTGCCACAGCTGCTGTTGTTGCTTAGTTTCTTCCTTTTCTTTAGGAGGGTTTTAATTTATGCGCACACTTCATGTCCCAAAACGGATGTGACATTGCATTTTGCAATGTTTTTGCCGCATGTTGATTTCTTTGATTCTTAGTTAGTTAGCCTGTTGTATTTATTATTGTTGTTGTTGTTGTTGTTGTTGCTGTCGCTGCTGCTTGCGGCATAACATTCTAGCCTCTTTGCTGCACTTCCGTACTTCCGTACATCCGTTCAGCTATTTACCTGCGTTTGTTTAAAACGTGTCTGTTTTGCCCCCCTCTTACCACTCCCACATGCTCTCGCTCTCGATTTCTCTTCATATTGGCAATTTTGTCTACAATTTTTTTTTTTAAATAACGTTTGTTTTTGACTAAGTGTATGTTAAATTTCGTAAAATGTTTAATAAACTTGATCGAATACTAACGCGTATTTTCCATTTCCATTAACCTAAGCCAGACGCCGGACACATTTGTTTTTGCAGGCCAAAAACACAAGCAACATTTTAACATATTACTGTTGCTTTACATATTATATGCATTGTATATTTGACATGTACACATATGCAGATACATCTGTACACACATACACAGGTAAACCATATAGGTGTTCAGTGAATTATTTGTACATTCATCTTTAATTTACATTTTTTTCGCACTCATTCCATACTCTTGGTTATTGTTATTATGTTTATGTTGTTATTGTTGTTGTTGTTTTTTTGCCGCTATTTATTGCTTATGCATTGCCTTCAGCCGCTTTGGCATTTCCGATCCGCGCGGTCTTACTGTGCGTGCAAACTGCAAACCAAACAACAGTCGGCAATTGGCAAACGCCAATATTGAGATATGTATGTAAATTGTGCATGAAGAAGAACAAAGAGAGAGAGAAGACAATACCAGCTGCATAGTATAAGAGACTCGTAGCCCGGCAACCGGCGTTTCAATTTAATTTCACTCCAATCGACTCTTCTATAAAATGTTACTTCATATTACTCATACGCACAGCCGGAGCAGAAGCCATCGCCCTTTGCAACTCCGAGCTCGCTCGCGGAACTCTCTTGTCCGAGGATCAGTTGATGGACCTGGCTTTTCACAAGGAATGAAGTATATAAATTTACTGTAACTAACAATATCGAGATACGTGTATTTGTATAAATAAATTCTCTCACGAATAAAGAATGCCAATACTGTTACTAAAAATTAATGTTTAAAATAATAACAGAGCACAGATAAACTTGCAACATTTTATACTACATAAGTAGTAAATAAATATAAACATATCTTTAAGCACACTATGTTTAATCATTAACTCGGATGAATAAATTTGTTCTCAAACCAAGAACCAACAACCAAGACGGGAGTGATCGACTAGGAGGTACCCTCAATTGAGTATCGATCTCTTTTAATAATGATTCCAGCTTCTTTCTTTGTGTTTGCTTCTATTTCCCTCAGACCCTCATTATGGGAAATACTTTCTTGAATAGCTTCGTTTCTTATTGCCCGTTCTTATTGAACATTTCAGAGCATAAACATGTCAAACGCTTGTTAACACCAAAAGGACACGAGTGTATTTCCAAAAATCCCATTTTTAGAAGAAAGCATGGAGATATCAAATAAGTGTTCCCAGTCTGACTATACTACGTTCGGAGTTGGCTAGATATGACATAGTTATGTTTTTAAAATTTTTAAAATAAAAATCTATTTCAGATTCAAAGTAATTGTCCACAAAGTGTGAAAACTTAACCGAAAATGTCTTGGTTTTTTTTTGTTATATTGAATTTTGGCTCACTTATTTTCCAAAATATATATTCGAGGGTAACCTCTACGTAAACTAGTTAATATCAGAAATTCTTTCAGTATATAGCTCTCAAAAAGAGAATACATATATTAATAATATAAAAGAAAAAAACAAATCATGCGGAATAAGCACGATTATAATTTGTACTTTTCATTGCCAGCTTGCAGATGAAGCACCTGCTTATTATCTGAAAAATATGCCATAAAATGGCCGAGAAGCTGTGCATTTTCTTTGCTATTTTTGGTTCGTGTGTATGACTAGCAAGAGCCGGCGCTGTTATTTACCCACGACAGCTACTTCTGACCCTACCCCTAAACACCAAACCCCAAGCCCGCACTCCCTGCGCACCGCTTTCTTCCGTGAGGTATCGCTAGCTTAGTTACGGCAATGACATTGCACAAACTGCGGCTGCTAATTTTCGCACATGCGGTGTGAAACGCCAACGACATCAACTTATCTCACTCCCCAGTTTATCTATACTTTTAGCTGCATATGTGTGTATCTGTGTATAGTCGGTTGTTGTGGCCCAAAGAAGTTGCCAGCTGATGCTGAAAGCTTTTTAGGGGGTGCTCTTCACAGCGAGTGTTACTTATTTAGAAATGACCTGTACATTGCGTAGTGACGTCTCCGAAATTTCATCTTACATCCGCCTATCATAATAATTACAATTTATGAATGAATGACGGCGATCATCTATGAAGGGGAATAGTAGCAGCAAGCGCTTCATTCATTGAATCGTTCCCGCTCACGTTCCCGATCCCGATCCTGTTCCGGCTAACTTTCTGATTAATCTCATTGCCAATGAACTATAAATCATGTTATGGTTTTTCAGCATTAGTCATGTTGGTTGCGTATGTGTCTCAGATATTATGTGTAAGTGGCTTAATGTGTTCACTTTCAAAAACAATCCAAATACCCAGGCTGATAACGGAAAGCTGACCCTTAAGTCTTATCTGATAACATATTCTTTGCAATCTGACAAGATATTTGCACGATGCGATATAATCGATAAGTATATCATCAGCAAATGCAAAAAGTGATCTTATCAATGATTGCGAGGGCTTATCGGCGATCAGTGTTGGTAAATGGAAAACAAATTAAGGTTGCACTGTGCGACATAATTGATGAGAATATCATCAGCAATTAAATATATGCATGTGATCATATCATTGGCTTGTGACGGGTTATCAAGTTTGATCAGCGAACAGTGTTGGTAAATGGGAAAGAAATCTTGATGATCTCTAAACAAAAGTTGCATCTAGCTCAAATGGTTTTTGACAAAATTATATGCCTCATTCTCAAACCCGTTTTATATTCTATTCTATTCTAACAGCTTTGTTAAATATATATATAGTTATATTCTGATCTAATCAAATATTGGGAAAAGTTTTATTGTAATCAAATCAAGTAATTTTATACATTTGGCATTCTAGTGTCCAAAAGATTTATGTCCACTTTCTCAGAATGTTTATATACATAAATATGACAACTATGTGTGTACGTATTTAAATAGGCTTAACCATCGATATTCCGTATTAAAGAAGAGTTTCACGCGTGGGCACGGACATCAAGAGCTCAGACCCAGCAAGTTGTTATAAATTACATTTGCTTAAATACATATTTATTTATTTAATTAATTTATCTTTCATACTGATATATCTGAAACTATTGCCAGCATATGGTCGAAGGCTTAAGAGTATTGACACAAAGAAAATTAACACAAATTTTAACCAAGCAGCTTCAACTATTTGTATACCGCTGCAGAGGATATTATAATTTTGTCCGACCCCATAGAGTATATATATTCTTGATCAGCATCAGCAGTCAAGTCGATATAGTCATGTTCCTTTGTGCTTATGCAAGCTAGTCTCTCAGTTGCGAAGCCATTGCTAATTTCAATTTCCATCATGAAAACGTGTTTCGGCGATTTGGGAAATTTCAGCTATAACTGTTTTAATTTTAAGGAAAAAAGTTGTATGCCAGTTATTTGTTTGTCTTTCGATCGATTTCAAACTCATTTACAAAGACCATTATGGGAATTTATTTTAAGCAGATCGGGTTATATATGCTATATAGATAAGGTTCTTGTAGGCAACCTTTTTCATTTGTGAAAATATTTGTAACAAACTTGGCCCTAAATATTTTTTTCATACTCCTCACACTTGAGCAAAATCTTATCAGCCACGGTTGAAAGGAAGATTTTTGTATGGAAATGTTTTCTTTCCTTACCTTGTCTTATCAATATAAACCCTTCTAATTTATGCATGCCACAGGAACAATCTTTCGAAAACTAAATGTATCCTCAAGGATAATTCAACTTTGGCAGCAATTAATTATGCTATAAATATTTGATAATAAAACTCGTTATCGATTCAATAAAAGTGCAAATTAATTGACAGCAATTTCCTTGCAGGTGAATAAAAAACTAAATAAAATATATCTTAAATTGTTTGATTAACTGAGCACCTTTGGTTGCATTTCCGTTTTCATCTATGTGCTTTGCTGTTCCTGTTGTTAGTTTTTATTTTTATAAGCAGTCAATTCAGTTGATTTCTTATCAGCCCCTTTGACTGTGTGTCAATGACAGAGCGTCGAGTCAATGTGTTGGCGTTGGCGTTGACGTTGATGTTGACTTTGAGGCTGACGTTGCGCTTGTGTGTTTTATAATTTGAGCTGAAGAGGCTAACTACTGTAGGCGGATGCTGCCCAGGCCGGTGATCAATCGGCCAATTCTAGCGAGAGCTACTTGTGTTGGCCCAAGCCCCAGCAGGAGGAGGGCGTGCGGGGCTAACACTAAACGGTCAGTTGGCTTTTAGCAAACAAGCAACAACGGCCCCAAATCCAACCAGCTGACGGCCAGAGACACACGTAGCTTGTGCATCACCTGCCAAAATCATGGCACGAAAATAAAACTCCAATTCAATTGATGCGCCATGTGGAAATACCCCAAAAGCAAAGCTCCCGCTCAGAGCTCAAACAGCGGATCTCTCGGTCCCGGCTCGTCTCGACCAGCTCGATAAGCTCGACTAACTGACCACAGACAAGCCAGGCGGCAAAGCTGCTGACTGGCAGCTGGTAGCTGGTAGCTGGCAGCTGGCAGCAGACAGCCGGCGGTCGATAGGTTCCAGCTCAGGGAAATCACCGAGCGAGAAACTCAAAGCTCAATATTTGTTTTTGCGTTTAGTTGTTATACCCTGTAGCCCAAGCGAGAAATGGCAAGTTGTATCAAACTAATATAAATCTAATGCCTGAATTTATCAGTATTTATTTATGTTTTTCATTTTCCCTTATATCAAGCAAACGTTCCGCAACTAAGAGAAACTTCCAACTTAAAGGTGATTTTCTTAAATGTGAGCTAACGTTTTGTTGTAGATTTTGTAGCACAAATTATAATAAATGTTGTGCGTTAACCTTGGATGAGTTAACATATTCAAATAAGATTTATATGTAACGCATTTCCTATAAAACATAGCGCAGTTCAAATGTGAACGAAATGGGGAAATTTGTATGACAAATCGAAATTGAAATCGGTATAAACCAATTGGATGATTCTGTGTGCTCAGTAGTTGCATCCACATTCATGCATATTGCTCTATATAGTAAATATTGTGCCATACATTTTCTAAAGTCAGCAACTAAGTGAATCAGACATCAGCCATGAATCATGCTCTGCAAGTGAGCAAAGTGTATTGACTTTTGTTTGTAAACACACATAAGAGTTTAATAGAAAAATCATTGTGAATTATGTTTTTTCTTTACCCTGCCCAATGGCGAACATAATGGGTATTTGATAGTGTATACCCGCCTACTGCCCGGATTGGAT
Source organism: Drosophila virilis (assembly GCF_030788295.1). Lineage (NCBI taxonomy): Eukaryota > Metazoa > Arthropoda > Insecta > Diptera > Drosophilidae > Drosophila > Drosophila virilis. The sequence goes on along the minus strand of NC_091543.1, from coordinate 27,362,772 downwards.
TCGCCGAGCGACTCTTCGTCATCAGCAACATCATATGTAGGTATGTAGGTATCATTAAACAGCAACTGACACACTCAATTGTTTGCCGATGGCATTAGGAATGGGGGCTTGGGAAGTACTTTCCCATATGTGACGTTGCCAAAATACGAATTAAAGCCGAACAATTGTTATGTGCCACACGAGCCTCATATAGTCGAGCCCATCTCTGGCGGGATGAAGACAGCTTTTATTTTTGGAACTAGCTCTAGCCGGGTACATCGTTCGCTACGGATATTATGGCCAGCCATGGGGAACCCGAGCTGTTTACACCGCAAACATATTTGCTGGTAAAGGGAAATAAAATAGACGGCATCGCACCAAAGCGATCCGAGAGAGCGAGAATTTAACGCTATTTTTACTGGTTGGTTATTTTTTTCGTTTTCTTTTTCTTTTCATGTTATGACGCATTTTTGAGTTCATGAAATTGCTCGCGTATGTAATATTAACTTATTCTGGCATATTACGCATACGCCACGCTGTACTTAAAGCCAGTAAAAGTTCAGGTTAAATTACCTTACAAAACGGCACGCCGATCGGTTTGGGCTGAGATGTGCTTGCTGGAATTGAGAAGTAAACATATCGATTTTGAGTTAGCTAATCAACTGAGTAAAGCAGTCGGGCACAAAATGATTAATGGCAATGTCAGCTATTAAGTGAGTTAGTCTAGCTTGAATGCTGACTACAAATTCATTCATCTTTCATTTTGTGCACAAATGCAGATGCTACACGACGAGACTTAATCAAATATTTACTGTGCTGCAACGAAGCTCTCATGACATTGTCAATGCTAAGCTAGCTAAGCAATGCCGAACATTAAATACCCTTGCTGATCACATTTATTGCAAATCTGTTTTAAAAATATCTTGAATGCATTTATTTGAAAATAAAAATAATAATTCAAACGAAAAAGAAATTAAACAAAATTTTATGAAATTATTCTAAATAATAAGTATGGGATCTTAAATCCGTCCAATTATGTTGACACAGATATTAGTATATTATAAAGCATATAGACAAATTGTTGAGAGTCGTAAAATATATGACTGTGAGACTATAAGATGACTAGAGAACAAACAAAAACAAGTAAGACGTTCTAGTCAGGAGCTCCCGACTAGGGGATACCCTGAACCCTATTCTTCCAACATTAAATGCATATATATATTCTATTTTAGAAGCAACATATCATGTTTTCTGACTCTAGCTCTTATTATTTACCAAACTTGTCCCATCTAAAATTTCAAGTCTATAGCTCTTATATGTTCTGAGATCCTTGCGTTCATACATACGGACGGACGGACGGACAGATAGACGGACATGGCTAGATCGACTAGGCCATTGATGCTGATCAAGGATATATATACTTTATGGGGTCGGAGATACTTTGTCTGTCTGTTACATATATTTGGATTTTGCACAAATACAATATACCCTTATAACCATTTTTAATGGGTTCAGGGTATAAAAATCATCGAAAAATTGGATTTCCTATTTTTTTATGCCAATCGATATAACTGATCCTTACGAGTCAAAAATGGTATGAAATTGCAAAATCGGACATTACTTGACGGAAATATTCCAAAAAATTATCAAAAAGGTTGAATTTACAAACGAATCGGTTTTTTGTCAACAACATTTTTTTAACCCATCGATGATTAATTTGTTTGAATGCCAATTGATGGTAGGGATCCGTACGCATTCAAAAATGTATAACATTTTAAAATCAGACATTATTTACCCGAGATATTAAAAAAAAATTATCGAAAAAGTTTCGGTTTTCACACCGACCTCGATTTTGAAAAAAATCGCGATGATTTGGAAGGTCATATCTCCGCGCGGAGCTGTAATCCGAGATATTATGTCGCTTTGGAACGTCGTATCTCCGCGCAGGGTTATGTCGTTTTGGAACGTCATGTCTTCGCGCGGAGCTATTTCCCGAGATATTATGTCGTTTTAGAACGTCATAGCTCCGCGCGGAGCTGCAACCCGAGATATTATGTCGTTTTGGAACGTCATATCTCCGCCCGGACCTATTTCCCGAGATATTATGTTGTTTTGGAACGTCATATCTCCGCACGGGGTTATGTCGTTTTGGAACGTCATATCTCCGCGCGGGGTTATGTCGTTTTGGAACGTCATATCTCCGCGCGGAATTATGTCGTTTTGGAACGTCATATCTCCGCGCGGAGCTGTAACCCGAGATATTATGTCGTTTTGGAACGTCATATCTCTGCGCGGACCTATTTCCCGAGATATTATGTTGTTTTGGAACGTCATATCTCTGCACGGGGTTATGTCGTTTTGGAACGTCATATCTCCGCGCGGGGTTATGTCGTTTTGGAACGTCATATCTCCGCGCGGAATTATGTCGTTTTGGAATGTCATATCTCCGCGCGGAGCTGTAACCCGAGATATTATGTCGTTTTGGAACGTCATATCTCCCCGCGAACCTATTACCCGAGATATTATGTCGTTTTGGAACGTCATATCTCCGCGCGGGGTTATGTCGTTTTGGAACGTCATATCTCCGCGCGGACCTATTTCCCGAGATATTATGTCGTTTTGGAACGTCATATCTCCGCGCGGACCTATTTCCCGAGATATTATGTCGTTTTGGAACGTCAAATCTCCGCGCGGGGTTATGTCGTTTTGGAACGTCATGTCTCAGCGCGGACCTATTTCCCGAGATATTATGTCGTTTTGGAACGTCATATCTCCGCGCGGAGCTATTTCCCGAGATATTATGTCGTTTTGGAACGTCATATCTCCGCGCGGGGTTATGTCGTTTTGGAACGTCATATCTCCGCGCGGACCTATTTCCCGAGATATTATGTCGTTTTGGAACGTCATATCTCCCCGCGAAACTATTACCCGAGATATTATGTCGTTTTGGAACGTCATATCTCCCCGCGGAGCTGTAACCCGAGATATTATGTCGTTTTGGAACGTCATATCTCCGCGCGGAGCTATTTCCCGAGATATTATGTCGTTTTGGAACGTCATATCTCCGCGCGGAGTTATGTCGTTTTGGAACGTCATATCTCCGCGCGGACCTATTTCCCGAGATATTATGTCGTTTTGGAACGTCATATCTCCGCGCGGAGCTATTTCCCGAGATATTATGTCGTTTTGGAACGTCATATCTCCGCGCGGAGCTATTACCCGAGATATTATGTCGTTTTGGAACGTCATATCTCCGCGCGGGGTTATGTCGTTTTCGAACGTCATATCTCCGCGCGGACCTATTTCCCGAGATATTATGTCGTTTTGGAACGTCATATCTCCGCGCGGACCTATTTCCCGAGATATTATGTCGTTTTGGAACGTCATATCTCCGCGCGGAGTTATGTCGTTTTGGAACGTCATATCTCCGCGCGGACCTATTTCCCGAGATATTATGTCGTTTTGGAACGTCATATCTCCGCGCGGAGCTGTAACCCGAGATATTATGTCGTTTTGGAACGTCATATCTCCCCGCGTAACTATTACCCGAGATATTATGTCGTTTTGGAACGTCATATCTCCGCGCGGGGTTATGTCGTTTTGGAACGTCATATCTCCGCGCGGACCTATTTCCCGAGATATTATGTCGTTTTGGAACGTCATATCTCCGCGCGGAGCTATTTCCCGAGATATTATGTCGTTTTGGAACGTCATATCTCCGCGCGGATCTATTTCCCGAGATATTATGTCGTTTTGGAACGTCAAATCTCCGCGCGGGGTTATGTCGTTTTGGAACGTCATGTCTCCGCGCGGACCTATTTCCCGAGATATTATGTCGTTTTGGAACGTCATATCTCCGCGCGGAGCTATTACCCGAGATATTATGTCGTTTTGGAACGTCATATCTCCGCGCGGGGTTATGTCGTTTTGGAACGTCATATCTCCGCGCGGACCTATTTCCCGAGATATTATGTCGTTTTGGAACGTCATATCTCCCCGCGTAACTATTACCCGAGATATTATTTCGTTTTGGAACGTCATATCTCCGCGCGGAGCTGTAACCCGAGATATTATGTCGTTTTGGAACGTCATATCTCCGCGCGGAGCTGTAACCCGAGATATTATGTCGTTTTGGAACGTCATATCTCCGCGCGGGCTTATGTCGTTTTGGAACGTCATATCTCCGCGCGGAGCTTTTACCCGAGATATTATGTCGTTTTGGAACGTCATATCTCCCCGCGTAACTATTACCCGAGATATTATTTCGTTTTGGAACGTCATATCTCCGCGCGGGGTTATGTCGTTTTGGAACGTCATATCTCCGCGCGGACCTATTTCCCGAGATATTATTTCGTTTTGGAACGTCATATCTCCGCGCGGAGCTGTAACCCGAGATATTATGTCGTTTTGGAACGTCATATCTCCCCACGTAACTATTACCCGAGATATTATGTCGTTTTGGAACGTCATATCTCCGCGCGGGGTTATGTCGTTTTGGAACGTCATATCTCCGCGCGGACCTATTTCCCGAGATATTATGTCGTTTTGGAACGTCATATCTCCCCGCGAAACTATTACCCGAGATATTATGTCGTTTTGGAACGTCATATCTCCGCGCGGAGTTATGTCGTTTTGGAACATCATATCTCCGCGCGGATCTATTATCCGAGATATTATGTCGTTTTGGAACGTCATATCTCCGCGCGGAGCTATTATCCGTGATATTATGTCGTTTTGGAACGTCATATCTCCACGCGGACCTATTATCCGTGATATTATGTCGTTTTGGAACGCCATATCTCCGCGCGGACCTATTTCCCGAGATATTATGTCGTTTTGGAACGTCATATCTCCGCGCGGAGCTATTTCCCGAGATATTATGTCGTTTTGGAACGTCATATCTCCGCGCGGAGTTATGTCGTTTTGGAACGTCATATCTCCGCGCGGAGCTATTTCCCGAGATATTATGTCGTTTTGGAACGTCATGTCTCCGCGCGGAGTTATGTCGTTTTGGAACGTCATATCTCCGCGCGGAGCCATTTCCCGAGATATTATGTCGTTTTGGAACGTCATATCTCCACGCGGAGCTATTACCCGAGATATTATGTCGTTTTGGAACGTCATATCTCCGCGCGGAGCTAGTATCCGAGATATTAAAAGTAAATCATCGAAAAAGTTTCCGTTTTCGCACTAACCCCTTGCCATTTTGTCGATTTGGGTCAAAATTTTGAATGAAGCACTTATGATAAAAAAAAGAACTTACATAGCAAAATAGAAAAAAGTCGCAATAACCATGCTATTAAAACGCGAAGCAGACGCGCATGAATGTGTGTTTGTACATACAGAAATTCTTAAAGAAATTCATGAATTCTATTCAATTGCGCAGTTGCATATAACTTTGGTTTTTTTTTAACCGATCTTTATGAAATTTTCTACACTATATCTTATTGAATCATATAATATTTGTGTATACTGAAAAAGTCAATTGCATTTAAATTTATGGGGTCGGAGATGCTTCCTTCTGCCTGTTACATACATTTGGATTTTGCACAAATATAATATACCCTTATACCAATTTTAAATGGGTTCAGGGTATAAAAACCGCAATCTGCGACACGCCAAAGATTAAATACCCTTGCAGACTTGAACTGCTTTTCTACGAATGCTTTATTTCTGATCCAATAGGAGGCATATAATAAAATATTACGATTGGAAACGGCTAAATAGATATGTGTGGAGAAAAGTAAGCCTCGTAATAGGTCGAGCATTCTTGGAAAACAGATCTATTTTTCATAGCCAAACTCATTTTTCAACCGATGCTTCTTTAAAACAAGTAGTTTGATGTTGATAAGACTTTGCTCACATGAATGAAGAATGATAATGTCTACTTAAGATATCTTGAGAACGAAAAAATGTTCAACAAAAACATCATTTTCGATCGATCGTTCCTATGGCAGCTATTTGATATTGTGAGAGCCTAGCTTACATGGAAGCAGACATAGCTATGCCGACTCTTGGAAGAGAACCTCAATCCGGTCGAATACTCTTCTTATTGACTTATCTTATCTTCTTATTTCCTTTTATCGACATTACCTGTAAAAGCTTCTTTGAACTTCTGAACTTCTTTCCAATTAAAATAACTTAACGGTTTATAACGGAATTTTGCGACCCCATTTGGTGCCCATGGCAAAGTCCGAAAAAGTTTATGCTGCATACTTCTGTGTGCCAGCTGAAAAAACTATCATGTGAGCTTTGGTAGAAAAATCGGCTAAAAACGGAATACACGTTGTTTGCTTGAACATTTAGCTTTTGAGTGTTGTGCGGCGAGACAGACATAACTCATTGATTTTCAGATATCTAGGATCAACCCAATTCAAACGTAAAACGACCATTAGATTTATTTTCTTAAGTCTATAAAAAATTTACTAGATGCGTGTTTCATGGGCTAAAAATTAACAATAACTTTTCATAAAGCTAAAATTGGCCAAGTCCGTTTACTTGTGTTGTATTATGTTGCGTTTGTTTTCTTCTGCCAAGCTTAACTTTGATAACTGCGCTCGCTACGCTGTAATTGAAAAGATACGATGTTTTTTAACATTGCCCTACTCTGCGATTCTCAAGAATTCTAGTATGTCTTACAAATCCGTGTACGATTTCCTAACCAAATATACATACTTCATATTGCACTATTATTTAAAAAAAAGCTATTTTATGGCATTGCCCCACTCTGTGATTCTTACGAATTCTAGTAAGCTTGACAGAGTTTCATGTTAAAATTATAAGTGCTATATTAAAATGTTTTCTTGGTAATCTAATACATTTTATCTCTGCCATAACCTGACTATTATATACTCTGCTGTATCCTCTATCTCTGTCTCTTTCCTTCGCTCTCTATCTCTTTTTGTCAAGATAGTTTTATTCTCTTTCTTATCTTCTGCCCCGACTTTTTGTACCCTTAACTGTCTGTTTATATAAAAATCTGTCCCTCTTCTGCTAATAGATTGCAATGAATACATACAAAAGGTATTAAAGTTTCCCACTTTGGGTTATTTTATTGTTACTGCGATAATTACATGTAGGTGGTTGCACATGCAATATATATATATATATATACATATGTGGAAAAACATATACAAACAAAAATTTGTGTGCATTTCTGGTCAATTGCTCTGAATGAATACGCTCTACGGCCTCTTGTCACGCAGCTCATTTGTTTAGGTTTTTTTTTATTGGTTAATTTGAAGAATGTGGGAAAAAGCTCGGAGCCCAACGCCTAAAGCTTTTATGAGTAACAATTCGAATCAATTTTTTATATGCATGAGAATTCTCAATAGCTTGTTGCTCCGCACAGACTTTGATATACACTAGGTAAGAGCGAACTCTGTAAAAATTTGGATGAAAGCCTCTAACATAGTTAGGTCTTTTTCTTTTTTCATTAATTAACAACTTTGTTTTAAATATTGAACATTCTTCGAATTGTTAACATGACAGAATGATGTGACTTGAGATGATCTAAATATGCCATTACTCCTACTAGGTGAGGTGGGTCATTCCATGAAACGTACACGTTAACATGTTCTCAATTCAGCTGAAATATCGAACTCACATTTTGTTTTATCATTGGCGTTAGTGGCTGTACGAACATTTGTATTTTCGTATCTTATCTCTGGAAGTTCTTTATAGTTTGAAAATGATGATGAAAAAAAAAACATTCACTGTTCTCGATGTCAGGCAGCGCACTATTAATACAGGTATGATAATAGCAGAAACCACGTAAAGTAAGGTAACGCTTCAAAGTCCAGCCCGAAGTCGACGTTCAGTGTTGTAAAGCGCTCTTATGCACAACTTGTCATTTGATATCAAATATTTTTAGGAAACATACGTAAATATATTTGAATATATGTCATCTTTGCTGGTGTCCATATTTTGAGGCGCAGTGTTAAATATGACAATGATCAAATGAGCTGTACATGTTATCCAAGCTTTTTACCAAGATCCAAAATTTGATATATATATTCTATATAAGACGTATTGCTCGAAAACTTTAAGATATATTGGCAAGTTCCATAAGCTTATGTATACTATATTTTATAAAGGAAGACTCGCACGATTAAGCAAAGATATATCTGCAAATAGTATTTAATCTTCGGCGTATCGTAGATAGCCCTTTCGTCAAGTTTTTTTTTTTTTTGCTAACTTTTTTCGCTGGCTAACATTTTCTGGAACGCCACCGCATGATGTGCTCTTCTCATTTGAATATGTTTTGAGCATGTGCGTACAGCTTTCGCTCTGAGCGGACGCCGCCTGCTTGCAGACTCACCTTTGCTGACAGCTGTTTTAAACACAATACAATCGATTTGAGATCGCGCAACACACACACACGGAGCGAAAAAAAAAATACCACGTTTGACAAGAACACGAGAGCCAAATTTTTTTTTCTTTTGTTTTTTTGTTATCAAATTATTGTAAATGATTTGTAGCTGGGACAAAAAGGAAGCAATTTCAATTGACTTAAACAAATTTCGTAGCTAGCGAGCCTCTGGGAATGTGCGACCGACAATGACAAGCGACTGAACCGAACTAAAAACGCATAAAGCGGTGCCTACGAGGTGGCTTCTAAGAGGGTCACAGACCAACGACAAACTAACAGCGGTAAAGTAAATCGAAACGCATTTCTTGTGAGAAAAACAATAACAAGCTACAAATAAACTTTTATGCAATTGGAACAGATTATCACGTTCGCCGTGGAATCTCACGATTTCTAGCAGTTCCTAGAAAACATTTTGCCTATAAATCTATGAAAAATAAATATTTATATGTTTTTCTTATATGTACGAATTGAAACAGGCCGGCTAGCAATGTGTGGACGCTACTGTTGCGGGTGTGTGTCCCTGCTAACCGCGTTTGGCGCTAGACTCTGGCATGTGTCTCGACTAAGCTTTTAAGCTAAAGCCGATTTGTCACTTGTATTTTTTTTTTTATTTCCGTGACGAGTTTTACTTTTTGCAAAAAGCAAAATTAGTGGACAGCAATCGAAACGGCTCGTCGGGGGACATCTAAGCAATTCCATCCAGACCATCCAAAGCTTAGAATATAATAGGGGCATATTAGTTTTGTGTAAATAAATGTAACTCACAGAATGAAGCATCTCCGACTAAATCAAGTAGTTACACTCTTGGCGATAAAGATAGATTCATCTGCATCAGTGCTTGTTTCGAAGAAATCTGACCCTTATTTAACTGACTTAGCCAGCAGAATTTTGAAATATATTTCGATTTACGGCTCGAGCTAACGGCTCGTCTTAAGGCTCATATACATATACATACACATATATCGTGGATATGATACCTACAATGTTGTTGGTTAATCCATGTGTGTGTGTGTCTGCGCGTGTACATCTGCTTTCCAGAAAACCACAATAGACAGTAACTACTTGTTATTCAATATTGGCGCTAATTGATTTGCGATTTGCAAGCAACACTTGCCAACATCTGTCGATTCACACTGAAGTATCGGATTGCAATGCCTCTTACAAGCCAACCATTTGCATGTGCCCCCACAGCGTGCTCCACGTGCTACATCAGCACAGATAAGCAGATGAGTCGAAAGGGCAGCAGCGGCATCCAGGTTCAGTAGTTGGCAATGAGATGCTTGGCTCTTTGTGCTCTGCACCCGTTTGTTGCACAGTTGGGTGCGGCTGCTGCTGCTGAATGCCAAATTCAAAATGCAAAATGTAAAATGCAAAATGCTATTCGCCCTCATATTTAATACTCTTGCTGAGTTTTTCGCTTAACAAAATCCGAGTTCCTTTTGCCGAATTTAGGTTGCATACTTCGGTTCTTGTTTGATTTATGACCTGCTACTCTTCACACTTACACATACATCTATACGACCGTCGGCAATTCGAATAGATGGCGGCAAGTGCAGGCACTTTGAGGCAGCTGCTGTTGCATTCTCGGCATTCCTCAATTATTCATTGTTCATGCACACAAGCTAAAAAAAAAGTCTGCGCTCTAGCATATTTTGGACCCATAAGAAGATAACTCAGTTAGTCGGATAAGCCAGAAAGCTGCAGTTTCTTAATTGCACTCTAGTTCGGATTTTGGCCAGAGTCCTTTTATGCACCCATTTACAGCTCATGCCAGGTGTGGTGAGGTGAGGTATGCGATATAAGTAAATCAGACAAACATTTAAAGCCTCGGGGGCATTCTGTCTCACAGAGTTTATACAAATGGAAACAATAGAACAGTCTAAAGGACTGACTGCAAGTCAGCAATTAGTCAAGTATGGACCGAATTCAGCCTTCCTATGCTTTAGTCTTTAGCGTAACCAATGCCAGGATTTATTTTAAATGTGTTTAATAATAAAGCATGGTACGTCTGGGCATAGGCATGAATGCATCGCATCGCATTCGCAGAGACTCGAAATGGCACTCCAAGTGCAAGAAACGATAAGGTTAAAATATATTTGTCGACCATATTTATCCACCACTTTCATAATTGTTAAAAATACATCTGGCATGGTTATCTGAACACATAATTTGCTACAATATTATAACAGATCATTAGGCAGCTAGCAATCCTTATCCATAGTATTTGCCCAAAGTCAGACCTAAAGTGATTTGGGCTGCAAACTTAACCACCTATCTTTCCGCTTCCCAGCGCCCCCCGTGACCATCCCATTAGCCAGCAATAAAAAGCAAAAGCACATACACATAACTATTTATTGGTATATATATATATATATATAGCATATGTACTTGCATGTATGTAAATGTGACAGTTAAAGAACTGCTTCTCACGGGACATTAATGCATGCGATAATGCTGAGCACAGATACACACATACAGATGCGTATGGTATTTGGGTACATACACATGTGTCTGAGAATTTACATACATACATAATTTGGGTTCTTCGGGGAGCTGACATATATATGTGTATATGTAGGTATATATAATTTATATGTATAAGTATGTGTATACATTCTATTTAAAGGTTTTGTATATATGGTATATATATTCATATATGTATATACATACATATATATATGTGTGTATACATATGCATATGTATACATATATAGACATATATATGTGTATATATATAGATATAGTTGTAGCTTTGTATTGTTTACTGGTTTAATCCATTATGTGTCATCATATGATTGTTACATTCAGTTGCATCTTGAAATTGTTTCCTGGTTTTCTTTTCTTGCTTTATTTTTTTAAATATTCTTTTTTTTCATCGAAACTTGTTTGATTTGTGCATACAAATTTTTTGCATATCTTTTTTTTCGCTTTCTCTTGCTCTCTCCAGATCTATCGATCTTTTACTCCTTCCATTCACATACTTATGGGTATATTGTATAAACATATGATAATATAGCTTGCTGCTTGCTCTCTTTCACATATTTTCAACGTTATTTACATTTCAAAGTACATATATATACATACATGTGTGCTTGTATATAAAGGTACAATTCTCTATATACCATAAACACTTATTTTGCATTTCTTGACCTTGCTCTTACAATTTGATACACTAAATTATGCGTGGTTTTGCTCACATTTCTCCCGGCTGCCAACTCCTTCTACAAAACAACTACAAAAAGTTGAGACAAAAATAAAATAAGCAAATTAATACAAAAGAAATGTGGCTACTCAAGGCGGAAGACTTTTCTTTTGCCTCGTAACCTCTTAAAAATTTACAATATTGACCTGCCTTCAATGGATTCTCATTTTTAGAGCGTTAACTAAAATTTATTTTGCTGTCTTTTTCGATTTTCCTTAGCTGCGCACAGACTTGAATCGGCCTCACTTGAGTTTGCAATGAGTTCCCTTTGTTTTCTCATCTGCTGCAAGCGCTCACAAATATTTCATTCAAGCGCGCCCAAAAGAATGCCATATATTCATAGCATTGTTTACACTGCCACACATACACACACACACATATATATATATGTATAGACATAATGCAATGCGTTGAAATGCATTTGTTCTTGTTGGTTGAACATTTTTGCCAAATAAAAACGACATTTGTAAAGTAATTGTCATATATATTTGCATTGCCAGCAATCGAATTAGAAACGGAGCGTATTGCACCAAAGTGCTTGTGGATTTATGTGCAGCTCCGGGATTATTTTGAGTATGTTCAGTTAACACTACTAAAGTACATTTAGTCGGTGGTAACCGCTTGCTTGATGTAGTCTTAACCTTAGTCTTAGTTTACAACAACAATAAAACAACAACAATTAGATGACAACAGCAACCGGAACGGGGCATACAGGAAGTGAATGGAAATTTAAATTGAATCGATTGCATGCGAGTCCTCATTTGGGTCAACAGAATTGTTTGAATATATTTATTTAAGTCGTTTAGCTGACCAAACTAACGTCTGTCAAATCTTTGGAAACTAATGTCAACATGATTTTTCGTTTGTTTGCACACACAGCACCCAGCAAATGTCTTGAAGAGGGCTTGATAGATATGTGCCAGTTGATGTGACCCCTTTAACCCATTCGACATAAAACATATTTACAAGCTCAAATTTGTATATGTTCTTGATCTCAGCTGCCATTTGATATACAAGTTCGATTTTGCAATAAAGATTATATCATATGCAGATCAAAATATTCGCTTTCTTTGCCAAATATCGATTGACGGAAAACCCATACCTGATAGGTAACTCTTTTGCAATTGTAAACATGTCTATGTCAGTTTTGAGCCATTCGAACTTTATGCGATCGGATAAAACACAAAAGTTATTTAGGATTTGCATAGTGTCAAGCAGGCGTGCGTAGAGCACATAGAGGGTATCTCTCATTTCGGCATGCTTGGTCAGAGCAAGCTACTAGGTTTCATTTTGATGCTTTTGCTGCTGGCCTTTATTCTATTTTGGCTAACTGGCACATAATTTGTTTACTGCCAAGCACAGTTGAAGAATTCATTAGGAAAAAATATTATAAATAGCCTGTTAGATATGATGTATATCTAAATAAACAAGTTTTCCCAGCTAATTTGATAAAACACAAATGAAAACTTTGCAGTCGGATGCAACCGACGGCGTAAGACTCCGTTCACAACGGATTAACAGCTGAAGGGAACGGAGTATTAAAAAAGTTGTTTACATACTTTTGAGCTTGTTTTGTTTCATTTATCTGCTTCTTTTTTTTTTTAGTTTTTGTTGTAGCTTGTCAGTTTGTAAATAATTGTAGTTTGGATTTATTATCATTGGATAGTTAAGAGTTGCAAGCTTAGTCTTGAGTTAACATTTTATAAATTTATGCACACTGATTGCATTTCATGGTGGGCAACAGAAAACACATTTATTGTTGGGCATACATAGGTATTTATATAAGTATGTGTTATATATTTAAAATACAGTATACTACTATCAAAAATAGAACAAAGAGAACTTTACGTTTAGTTTTTTGTTGTTGGTTTTCAATTTACGAGTTTTTAGCAATTTGTTTAACATTTTTGGTGTAAGTTTTTATGTTTTTGTTTTTTTTTTTTTTTTTAATTAATTAGTTTCACTTTATTTTGTATATTTAAGAATTTTTCTGTTTTTATATTTTTATTTAGTTATTCTTATTTTTGTTGTACATACTTAATGCATGTAAATGATATTGAATGTTGCTGCTGTGCAGAAAGATGAAAGAGAGAAAAAAAAAACAGCACAACACAGCAACAACAGCAACAATAAGAACAACGACAACAACATTGACAACAACAGTTGCAACTAACACGAGCAAAAATGGACATGTAAAAAACTAGAACAACATTTATTTGCTAGATATATATGTATATATATGTATTTGTATTTTGTATTTTGTATTTTGTATTTTATTATAGTTTATTTCTTTATTGGGACCAATAACGGTCGCATTGACTTGTAAATAGTTGAAATACCATTCAAATGTATGCATATTACATATACAAACATATATATAAATACGTATACATACAGATGTATATCTATATAGATATTTGTATATATGTATATATGTATATATTGTATGTATATTGAATTAGACTAATATTTTATATATTTGCAAATATATTTATGTACATTTAGCATTGAAAGTGAAAGTTAACTTTGGGTTACCGCACAGATTTCGAGTATTATTGAAACACACATTGGAAATCGATATACGTTAATTGGGCACATTGAGATATACATGTAGTACATATATGGTAATATGCAGCATATGCATATACATATACGGTCGTATATGGTTTTAATATATATGTATGTATATTTATTGTAAAAATACGCACATACACCAGTAGATAAACATGTATGTGAGTGAAATAGATGCACACGGTTATTGGGATCATCTAGCTTGACAGTTGCGTCAACGTTATCGACAGTGCTGTGCAACGTTCAACAATATTCAGTGTTTAACATTCATTTAATAACATTAAGCGAGCAGATTGTGAATTGACATTGCCAAATGCCATATAAATTCACACATGTACATATATATATGTATATGTATATGTATATGTATTCATGCAAGTATATTGTATACTTATTAGAATACTTGATTGAAGCATACTTGATTGATTGCAATATTGACTGATTGCTGAATCTTTACTGCCGAATTGCCACTTCTCTTTTATTTAAAGCTCTCAAATTTATTTATCCGTTTATTTTTATTTATTTTTTTTTTTTTTTGCCACATTCCGCACAATTCAATTAGCAAAGTTTTTCACGCAATTTGCTGTCATTACAAAGTTCAACTCAAGTTTGAGTTTGTGTTTTGCGTCACACACATAAACATACACATAAAAGTTTGCATGCATGTACATTTAATACATGTACATCAATAATTTGAACATCAATATATAACATAGTTGCCATATTATTAGTATATGTTAATTATGTTATGATGTTAATTAGCATTCAGTTTTTTTTTTTTAAGCTCAAATTGCACATATGTAGTTACCAATTAAATCAATTTGTAAGCACATGCAGATTAGTTAAAGTTATTGTTGCGCTTACAACATTTCCCGCAAAACGCCAGGGTGGCATTTTCAATAGCGTTGAATACCTTACAAGAAGTTTTCTATTATTAGAATTAGTATTATTATTATTTATATTATTATTAATATTATTACATATTATGGAACCTTAAGACCGTCTCCTAGTATCTCCTTGCATGGATCAAAGATTCTGCATTGACGAGTTGCACCAATTATGGGCGCAAAAAAAAAAATCTACAACTAAAATCTTAACGGATCCCCAATTGGAGATGCCTTACAAAGTTTACTGCACATTTATATAACATTTATAACCATGATATAATAGATATATATTTTTATTTTCTTCAACCCACCATATTCGATTGTATTCGTGCCTTATATCATATGTATTCATTCCCAGTTGCGTATATATGTATCGGATCTTGTATAGTTTGATATGCGCAACTCAATTTGTACATTTCATGATCAGTAGCATTTGGAAATATTTGCTTCGTATCTTCTAAATACTTTATTTATTATAGTATAGAAAAAAAAAAATCTATTCATAGCCATTTACTTTATATATAGTTAGTTGACACATACATATTGGCTGATCTTCTCAAATATGATTCCACACCTAAAAAAATAGTTTGATTTTGGTTTTTTTCTTTTGCCATCTCTCAATACTACCTCCTCACCTCTCCTTCATCTTCAGTTTATATATTATTTTTATTTTTATTTTTTTTTATTTCTTTGGTTTATGACGGATAAAAATGTAAATACGCTTTGTATATGTAAATATTTATATATTTATCGAAATATGTTTGTATGTTAATATGTATTCTGTTCAAAGGTCATATGTAAATATATTGTTTTCGAAATATGTACGTTTTATATGCTTGTATGTCTTTAGGTCACTATTTGTAGGTAATTTGTCATTCGGTTTGCCTTCGCTACCTTTTCCCTGCCCTTCGATAATCACAAAACTCACCTGCAATGTTGCCTTAATATTGTTATCGTTATCGCTATCGTTATCGTTTCTCTGATATTGCTATTAACTATCGTTACTACTACCAGCGCCCCTCAATGCGGTCACCGTTACTATTTACCGTTACTATTTACCATTACTATTTACCGTTATTGTTTCGAATTACTGTTGTTGTACGTTTTTCCTTTTATTTCGTTTGTTTGGTATTGTTTTTCATGTGTTTCCTGTGCTTATGATTTCGTTTTATTGTATTCGTGGTATTAGAGATGCAAGTAGCCCACTGAAAAGGTTTTAGATATATAATGCAATATACAATAATATTTAAAAGTAATATTCAGAACTACAAAAAAACAAAAATATTATTAATATTCGTATGTTAAAAATGAAAAATTGATAGTAATAATAGAAAATTTCATTTCAAAGATTCCTCACCTTCTATTCTTCTGATCGCCTCTGCCTGCCTCCTATGCCCAACACTATTCGCCGTCGCTGTCCGTTTACTTGCGTCTCGTACCCCCGATCTATTTGACAAAGAGATCCTTAAGTGTGGCGCACAGAGAGGCATCGCACGTATCTTTGGAATCATCCTCGTCGCCCTTACTAAACCAGTTGAGCGTGGAGCGCATGGCGCGTCCGGCCTGCGACTGAGCAGAGCTCGCAGCGGACTGACGAGTGCGTCGTGCCCCTCCAGAGCTGGCACTGCTGCTGCTGGCGCCAGAGTCCTTGGGTATAGCCCCCTTGCCGCTGCCACTGGCGTTGCCCGAACGGCTGCCAGATGTGGATGTGGAAGCGCCGGCGGCACTAGTTCCGCCACCCATGCTAGCATTGGAGCTCTTGCGCAGAAATCCCTCGATGGCCGAGCCCAACATGGTGGCATCCACAATATTCGCCTTGGTGGCATCTGCCCAGCTCTTCTTTTGCTTGCTGCGTGGCTTTAGCTTCGGCTTGCCAGAGTCGCCAGCAAGCGGATCCTTCTTCTGCAGCCGCTCCAGCATGTCCTTTGACAGAGCAACGGCACTACTCTTGCTCCGCATGCTCTTCTTGCGCGCAAGCGGCGTCCGCTTATTGCCAAACCAGCCCGATATGGCTGCCGAGCTGTTGTCCTGTGCCTCGGTCACTAGCTGTTTGGCATTGTTCAATATGGATACGTCAAAGCTGTTGGAGCGTGTCGAGCGGCCTGCGTTCGGATCCAGCAGCAGGCCCGATGATTGCCCGCCACTGGGTGTGGGTGTCGCGCTGGTGGTGCGACCGCGAGCTGCCTGTTGGAACGTATTGCTCAAGAAGGGACTGGTAGCACTGTTCCCAGTTGCCCCCGATGAGCTAGACGAACCGCCATCCGGATCCGGTCTGTGCGTATCAATGATCGAGCTGCTGCCCGAACCGGTTATCGAGCTAAAGATGCCAGCTATATCCGTCCGGCTGCCCAGCAAGCCCAGGCCGCTGCCTGACTTCTTGCGTCGCATCGATGCACGTGCCGATGGCGGCTGCGGCGAGACACTCGGCGGCTGCGGCTGCGGGTGCTCCGAGCCACGACGCAATGTGCTAATGCCACCTACGCCCGGCTGGGGGCACTCGGAATACCGTCGATTGGTATACCGTCTGCCTGGTGCCCCAGCGCCCACCTCATCGACCGTCTGCACCTCGCACACTTTCTCGTTGCTGGATGTCCAAAGCTTCAAGCGAGCCTTGCGCGACTGCAAATAAATGTCATCCATAATGTCCAGCTGCAAATTGTGTATGCTCCCAATCGGATCTGTTGATGGAGGTCCTGTGTTGCTCTCCCGACGCGAGTTCAATACACGACTGCTGCTGCAATAATCAAATGGAATGGTCAACAACTGGAACCTAATCCCACCGAGAGCAACAATCGAGGCTAAGGCCTTCCAAAAAGCTCTGATTCATATAATCAAGATACTTGTCTTATGGAGACCTAAGTTACATCATTTAAGTATTGATTGTGATCAAACGCAGATCTCCACTTTTCAGAGTTTTGTCTATATACTATGCGATAATAAGCTAAGACCAACACCAGTTAGATAATTATAAGGAAGTAACCTTTTCGGAATTTCAGCCTCCTCTTACTAAGTGCGAGGAGTGCACTACTTGACTGGATATAAAATAAAATATTTGCATTCTACCTGTTTCGAAGCCGGGCGGACTTACCCATTGGTTGACGGATATGCGGCGACAGATTCGCGCCGAGAGCGTCCAAAGAGTGTGGTGGGCACCTTGGAGATGGTGACAACCGAGTGCCGACGGCCAGATGGAGCTGGGGCCTGTGAGAGTGTGGCCAAAAATGCGGCCTCTTTGGGCGATGGGCCGGAACCCTCGCCGCCGCGTTCGGAGAGACGACGCACCTGACTGGCGGTGATGCCGTCGGTGACCTGTTGTGAGGGCAGAGAATGCTTGCGGGCCTCGCGCGGATCACGCCATGGTGATAGCAAATATGGATTCACGGGCGAGTCGATGTCCAGACTGGCACGATTCGAGAATGTCTCCGAGCTCTCCGGCTCCAGTTCTTCGGGCAAATTTGATTCCTCCACAACAATAAGCGGCTCCTGCTGAACGCTGTGCACGGCATGCGCCTGTGGATGCGGATGTGGATGTGGCAGTCCTGGTCCATGCCCAGCGCCACCGCCGAAGCGTACAAATGGCGAACCACGCAAGCGTAGCGCATCTGTATCAAAAGAGAAACCGTTGCCAAATTGAAGGTGAATCCGTGTATCCCACATGGACGTGCAAAAGTGTGTTGTGGTCGTCCTCTTCGTTCTTCTATTTAGTTCAGTTCGCACACTTACCCATTTCTAACAACTGCTCAATTGGTAGCCAGTTGGGAATACGTTCGTCCTGTGTGCGTGTCCTTGCTGCAGAGCAAACGGAAGAAGCCACGCATCAAATAAGTATGCTATACAAATGTGTACACAAGATTCTGTGTTCGTGTGCGTGTGTGTGTGCATGCAGCAGGTTAAATAAAGCCAGCCTGTTCATTATCCTTGCTACAAATTGCAAATGGCAGGAAAATCATGCATCAAAGTAATTAAAGCTTTTGCGACGCCATCAACATAGCCATTGCCGCTATCTTGGGATTTGACATTTTGCTGGATCTGCTGCTGCTATATACAGCCATATCTGGCTCCCGCTTGCCATAACAACGTAATAGTGTGTCTCTCTGCGCGTGTGTGTATGCCTGGGCACACACACAGTGGCCATAATGAGCATAAAATTATGCGAAAGTTAAAATGAAATTTCGCCGTTACTCAAATACCGCAAGAGTTTGCATTTACATCGCTCTGCGCCATGGACAACTGTTGGCAATCCGCCCATTTTCGTACCTCAGTCAACCGGCTTCCCAGTTGGCCAAGCCACCTCAACTTACCGCTCTTCCCTATGACCTCCCGCACACTGTAACTGCACCCACTTATCACCCACAGGAACTTTTGCTTTGACACGAGTTTTCAGCGGCAACGACCATGATGGCAATTTGGGGCATGTCAGTTGGCAGCTGTAACTGGACTCTGTTGGGGATGCCGCAGCAGGTGTAAATATGACAACGCGCTTAAATAATTATAAAGTTTATAGTGTTTTGGGCACTTGAGCGACAGAGCGAGAAAATTCAACAAATTACCTTTTACAACTAAAACCAAATTAACGGCCTTTGGTTTCTGCAAAAACAGAATGGAAAAACTCGACAAGCTCACTTTTAAAAAATTACAAGGATTATGTCAACTCTATTGCTGACTGATTAGCTGGCTGACTAAGTGATTGACTGATGGTGTGACTGATAAAGTGTGACTGTCTGACTCACTCACTTATTGACTGATTGACTCAATGTCTTAATAACTAAGTGACGGATTGACTGAGTGATTGACTAAATGACTGACTGGTAATTAACACTCAAGTTAACTAACTGTCTAAGTGATTGACTAAATGTCGTATTGACTGACTAGCTGACTCACTTACATACTGACTGAGTGATTGACTGAATGATTGAATGACTAACTAATTAACTGCCTTATTGACAGACTGCTTGGCTGACTGATTAATTGACTAACTGACTGTACTCAGTAATTGGCTTGCGTTACGCAACTGGAATTTTGGAAAATGCCACCCGAATATGTGGAAAATTGATAGGTTATGATAATGCAAAACTTTTTTGTTTGCCAGCCGAATCAATGATAACTATTTATCAAAAATATTTGTGGAAAACAGATAATCGACTTGGAAAATCCACTCTATGGCAAACTATTGATAGTAATATCCTCTTTTTCATCCGATGGAAGTGTGAAATACATTCTAATATCTTTGTGAATAAGTGTTTAAGCCAGTCCGAGCAGGCTTTAATAATGCACGGGAGTAAAATATTTAATGAAGCCAAAAAATTGCCCTGAGCAAGAGCAGGGTGATATACGCTAGTACTGAATCAATATGTCTAACTAGCTTGTGCATTTGATCTTTCACTTGTTCTCTTTAACATATAAATTATAGTTGTAACTTAAATTTAAATCTCAGACAATTTAATTTAATTCAGACCATTTAAATAATAAATGAAACCGAAAAGTGCAAGTCCACTCGAATGGCCCAAGGCAATGTGTGCTTGTATGTCATATTTCATTTCATAATAAACAGTTGACATCCTTAAAGGCTTATTGCAGGGTGTTGCTCGTGTCAAGATATTAAATCTTTAATTAATTAATTGAAGCTCTTTTTTTTAGGCCCGATTGACATATCCAACGCAGCGCAGCTACTGTTCTTTCAAAAGTCTGCAACTGACACAAGAAAGCTTTTACATAATTAAACAGAAACTTTTAAGCAAAGACTTTCGCAATGGTTCTATTGCGAATTGTTTGCTTAACGTTCAACTTTTACCACTTTTTCGTTTAAAACTGAAATTTCCAATTTGCTCCATTTAACTGACATATGCACGTTCCAGGTGTGGCCAACCAAGTTTTATACCCTTGTTGGGGCTATTTTAATGTTGCCACGCAATCTGTTACGCACGGAAGAAACAATTACAAAACAGGGCCGCAAGTTGAACAAAAGCCTGGCAGCTCACATCTTTAAAGCCTTGTTTTCTCATATATTTTCAAAATTTTTCTATTTGAAAGCCGAAAAATATGGGTTGTTAACGTAAGCATCGTAACAGATTAAAATACATTTGCTTAACATCGGACTAGTTTGTCATTTAGCTCCCTGCATTCGTAGGTCGCCCGTTAACTTGTCGCTCCGTCGCGTTCTCATTAGGCTTGTAAATCGTCAATCAACACCAAAGTGTTCGCTTTGTGTTAAAGTGAACTCAATAAGGGCGTCAATGGGATTGACAAGTGCTGCGGTTGCATGCAAATACGCCCCCAACAAATTCACCAGTGACCTTTGGACGACGCCCAATTGACAAGCGGGTCCTGTGGGCTCTATTGTGTGTGCTACACCGAATGCATGACTCCATTGTAATTCTATGCGATGCGTTGGTCTATGTGGTTCCACAAAGGCTTTAATAAACAACTAAGAGGGCTCTAGGCGCGAGTGCTCGTCGAGGAGGTACACTTGTCTCCTCTGCTCCACACAATATGACAAATTTTGAGGCCCAAATACGGCACCGAAGTTGCTTTACACATGGAGAAGGATATCGAGTTCTTAGCTGTTAGCGATATCAAAGCTTTAGCTTTTGCAGTTAACACAGCAGGATACGGATCTTGACATAGACAAAGACAAAGTCGGTTAACTTGTCTTCCTGATCAAGAATATATGTGTAATATACTTTCTCCGGTCGGAAATGCTTTTTACTGACTGCTGCATACATTTCCACAAAACCAATCTACCCTATTCACCTTTTTCAATGGGCTCCACAGCAAAAAAAAATGTTGGGCAAACTATTTTTGGAGTGGTGCGTGAGGCTGGTGGTTTTCTCTTTTTTTGTGGGTCCACTGAATGACACATCAATTGCTTTGGCCCGGAGGCGCGTGACAGGCCCTCTGATCCTTATTAGATACAAAATGTCGAAAAGTTCCTTGCCCGCTTCAGTGAACTCTGCTTTCCACCATCATTTGCCTAGTTTCCTTGTCGAATCAAGCGCCATTTGCATGTGTATTTAGTCGGTTGCGTCGAATAGTATTCCGCTTGATTGATGGAGCGATTGACTCGTTGACCAGATGTCAGACAAGCCAATGTGACCGATTGACCGATTGACAGATTGACGCTGCGCTGACAGATTGACGCAGCTGTGACAGCAGTTGCATGTCCCATGCTGTTCCGTTCTTGTACCCTGTGCCCAATGAAAATTGCCAAAACAGGTATGATGATTTTATGCAAAAGTATGTAACAGACAGAAGGAAGCAGCTCCGACACGAATGAGTAGATATGTTCATAAACAGGACGACAAAAGTGGGTCGGTCAGATACAGTCCGATCGAATGTGCATCAGCCTGTCCGTCTTTTGTCTCATATAATCTAAGTATCAGTATGGGGATAAGATTTGAGGCTATACTTAGCAGTTTCTGCAAATAGTATAAAATAGTGTTAAGGTGGATGAGTGCATTCACAAAGATTTAGCTTATTATCTAGTCGAGCACACCCGAATTGAGCGCTCTGAGCTGTTCTCCGCTTTTCCCTGTTTTGTTCTTTTCCGTGCTGTTCTTCTTTTGCCTCTGCTTACATTTTTGCTGACCTGCTGCATCCTGGTTGACTGCCCGTCCGCCCTCTCAATTTCATTTAAGCTTTATTTAATGGACTTTGCAAAAAGTTTACAAATCACTTTGACAACCAGATATAATGTGAAAGGGGGTAGAAACCACTTCGTATGAATTACCGATAAGTCTTTTATGGTATGGCATAAACTGTGTGTTCTGCACACAGAAATTAAAACAGAAAGAATGTGTAATGTGGCTGTACTTACAAAAACTGCTAGAAAACTTTAGTTAACAGGCAGCCGAGCTACATTATCGAAACAGTTGGGCTCATAACAGCACACTGTACAAAAAAAAAAATCCAGAGACCAGCTCCTAGCGAGGAGAAGACACATGCAAAAAACCATACCACTAAATGCAGATGCCGGCATCCGGAAGGGTTCAATTCGATAAATGGTCGAATTTAGCTCAGACTAACCTTGACTAGATCTATTAAAGAGACTATTTCTTCTGTCACTCACTAAGCGTGAGATACTTCCTTTTCTTGGTCATCCCTACAGCTGCGACAAACCCCATTATGCGTGACTTTAAATCTCGGAGCATGTACCTCTATTATCCCAAGTTTGTCGTGCTATGCGCCAGCATGTTGTATTCTGTCCGTGATAATTGGCTTTAACTTTGAAATGTTCTCAAGAAAGGAACTTACAAGTTGCCGATGGCATCCATCTTTATCTGGAAGGAGGGTTTCAGCACTGTCCAATCTAGCTAACTATCTAACTATTGTTGTGTAAGATGCCCTTGTGGCTAGTATGCTACCTAAAGCAACGTTCAGATTTTGAAACAGTCTGAGGACTTCATTGAATTCAAGTACTGCGACCAGGGAGACGCGGCAATGATCCGGCAGTCTTAATTATGCTCAAAAATTGAGCTGCATGGAGTAAACACTCGGCTATCCAGTAAAGGCCCTGACTACAGCATGGCCTGGAATGTTGCAAACCCAGTCCTCTCTCGAGAAATGTGTGTATCGATGAATGCAGCAATCTGTTTCGCCGGAAAATTGCTGTTGTGCTTCAGAAACGACGAGTGCTCTGTGTGATTTTATTTTCCGTGGTCAAAGTCTCTGCAGCGAATCGCTGCCAGCGCGGCCAGCTACTTGCTATAATGTTCTGGAGATTGGATGTTAAGGACTGCGACCTGAGCATCGCTTGTTATACTGCACAAAGCTCCAGTGATACTTAGCTCTGACATTCTTTATGCTCTATTTAACTGCCAGGGCAAAATAAATCAAACGAAACTAGGAACACGTAACTTAACTGTATGGTTGTTACACAAGTGTAGAGGATAATAGTTGCCTTTTGACACTATTTCTGAGTGTTTAGACTCCTATTCAGTTGCATGTCTCAAGTATTTCTTGTATTTTCGTGAGAAAAGAACAAGTATCTTTTTTGAAGTATTGACCCCTAGACCGCACTTAGCAGTTCAGTTGGCCAATTGCATTGGCTTTCCTGTCATCAGACCCCACAGCATCCGACGATATTTCCCGTGAGGATGATGGCAGCTTCGTCCGCATAGGCAGCTATCTGCCAGAATAAACTTCCCATTCCGACCCACCACCCTTTTATATTACATAGTAGGTTATTTACATAAAGAAAGAAATATGAATTTCTGTGAAAAATGTTCAACGAAGAATCGTTGCCAGTAGTTGCCAAGAACAATATCTGTTGAATTTATTAAAGGCAATAAACAAATAGTTTTGCTCTTTGCCATTTACAATTCAATTGAAGACCCTTTTGCTGACCTTTAGCCCAAAAGCTGAGCCGGAATTTACTTTTTATTCATTGAGTGTGTCAATTTAATTATCGACTTAATTACCCGGCAGCTCTTCCGCAGAATATATATAGTTCCCAGTAATGAGCAGCAATAGACGTGTTCCCAACTACTTTTAATATTTTCTATTTTATAGCACAATTGAATTAGTGGAGCTAATTTTGGGTGATTAGGCAAGCAAAATTCATAATAAAGCTACTGTTTTTGGTATAAATTACAAGCTACAAAATATTGTGCTTCACATGCATTCATAACAAGTAAGAGGTTCTAGTCGGGAGCTCCCGACCAGATGATACCCTGAACCCTCTTCTTCCAACATCGAATGCATAAATATTCTATTTTAGAAGCAACATATCATGTTTCGTGACTCTAGCTCTTATTATTTAGCAAAATTACCCAAATAAACAGGATATCGATATCGATTTGTACCGACTGCTTTGAAACGGAGTAAGTTATCGATTATCGGAAACAAACTCGATCTGCGCAGGCACTAGGATCACCTACATCTAAAATTTGAAGTCTCTAGCTCTTATAGGTTCAGAGATCCTTGCGCTCATACATACGGACGGACGGACATGATGATTTGGAATGTCATATCTCCGTGCGGAGTTATGTCGTTTTGGAACGTCATATCTCCGCGCGGAGCTATTACCCGAGATATTATGTCGTTTTGGAACGTCATATCTCCGCGCGGAGTTATGTCGTTTTGGAACGTCATATCTCCGCGCGGGGTTATGTCGTTTTGGAACATCATATCTCCGCGCGGAGTTATGTCGTTTTGGAACGTCATATCTCCGCGCGAAGCTATTACCTAAGATATTATGGCGTTTTGGAACGTCATATCTCCGCGCGGAGCTATTACCTAAGATATTATGGCGTTTTGGAACGTCATATCTCCGCGCGAAGCTATTACCCGAGATATTATGTCGTTTTGGAACGTCATATCTCCGCGCGGAGCTATTACCCGAGATATTATGTCGTTTTGGAACGTCATATCTCCGCGCGGAGCTATTACCCGAGATATTATGTCGTTATGGAACGTCATATTTCCGCGCGGAATTATGTCGTTTTGGAACGTCATATCTCCGCGCGGAGCTATTACCTAAGTTATTATGTCGTTTTGGAACGTCATATCTCCGCGCGGAGCTATTACCTAAGATATTATGGCGTTTTGGAACGTCATATCTCCGCGCGAAGCTATTACCCGAGATATTATGTCGTTTTGGAACGTCATATCTCCGCGCGGAGCTATTACCCGAGATATTATGTCGTTATGGAACGTCATATTTCCGCGCGGAGTTATGTCGTCTTGGAACATCATATCTCCGCGCGGAGTTATGTCGTTTTGGAACGTCATATCTCCGCGCGGAGCTATTACCTAAGATATTATGGCGTTTTGGAACGTCATATCTCCGCGCGAAGCTATTACCCGAGATATTATGTCATTTGGAACGTCATATCTCCGCGCGGAGTTATGTCGTTTTGGAACGTCATATCTCCGCGCGGAGTTATGTCGTTTTGGAACATCATATCTCCGCGCGGAGCTATTTCCCGAGATATTATGTCGTTTTGGAACGTCATATCTCCGCGCGGAGCTTTTACCCGAGATATTATGTCGTTTTGGAACGTCATATCTCCGCGCTATTACCCGAGATATTATGTCGTTTTGGAACGTCATATCTCCGCGCGGAGCTATTACCCGAGATATTATGTCGTTATGGAACGTCATATCTCCGCGCGGACTTATGTCGTTTTGGAACGTCATATCTCCGCGCGGAGCTATTACCCGAGATATTATGTCGTTTTGGAACGTCATATCTCCGCGCGGAGTTATGTCGTTTTGGAACGTCATATCTCCGCGCGGAGCTATTACCCGAGATATTATGTCGTTTTGGAACGTCATATCTCCGCGCGGAGTTATGTCGTTTTGGAACGTCATATCTCCGTGCGGAGCTATTACCCGAGATATTATGTCGTTTTGGAACGTCATATCTCCGCGCGGACTTATATCGTTTTGGAACGTCATATCTCCGCGCGGAGCTATTACCCGAGATATTATGTCGTTTTGGAACGTCATATCTCCGCGCGGACTTATGTCGTTTTGGAACGTCATATCTCCGCGCGGAGCTATTACCCGAGATATTATGTCGTTTTGGAACGTCATATCTCCGCGCGGACTTATGTCGTTTTGGAACGTCATATCTCCGCGCGGAGCTATTACCCGAGATATTATGTCGTTTTGGAACGTCATATCTCTGCGCGGAGTTATGTCGTTTTGGAACGTCATATCTCCGCGCGGAGTTATGTCGTTTTGGAAAGTCTCTAGCTCATAGGTTCAGAGATCCTTACATTCATACATACGGACGGACGGACGGACGGAAATGGCTAGATTGACTCGGCTATGGATGCTGATCAAGAATATATATATACTTTATGGGGTCGGAGATGCTTCCTTCTGCCTGTTACATTTATTTGGATTTTGCACAAATACAATATACCCTTATACCCATTTTTAATGGGTTCAGGGTATAAAAATGCAGTCTTTAAATACAAAATCACTACAGAGTGGGTTCATTTGTGAAGGAACCATTAAGGATCATAATCATTTCACGGAATTTAATTCATATTGATGCAGTTCGAGTTCAAAGGAATTCAAGACCCAAGATTTAATTTGCTATAAAATGAAACAATTTTAGGTTTCATAAACTGAAAGCTTACACATTCTCGATTATTAATTAGCTCAAAGAAAATGGTTGGAATTGTGGAATTCCAGATTGGTATTTATTAAAAATCTAAGACTAGCTATCAACTTTTATGAAGCTCATGTCATGCGTGCATCACCAAAAATAACGCCCACACATGCCTACATGCCCACACACACGCACTCACACCCACAACCACACCCACACAGCCACATGTATAAAGAGTCAGTTAAGGGCTTTCCATTCCGGCATTTCGCATAGCCATGACAATTGAAATACCGGAAAATTTTGGTTCGACCACAGAGTCTGTGCCAGTCAGCATGGTTTTTTGGTACGTTGAGGACAACAAAAACTTTCAAGTACAACCAGCTTTTAAGTCATCGTTAACTGGTTTTTCTGGCTATCAGGTGGTCACAGTCTTTCTGTCTCTGGCTCTGGCTCTGCGACTGCTTCTGCTGCTGCTGCTGCTAGTTTCGGGTTGTGTAATTTTCTCAACAATTTGGCAAACAGGCTGCAGCTTTGTTGAGGTAGAAAAAAAAAAAAAAGTAATCACACACGGATACATGTGCATATGTTATGTTGTCCAAGAGATATCACCTGCTGTATCTGCTGCTGCTGCTGCTTCTGCTCGCCCAGATCATTGTGCACAGAAATTCGGTTTGTTTCGCTCTTCTGCATTTTGCACCTGCGAAAATATTTTCCTAATTTCAAAATCCTCGAGCGTGTGAGGCAGCAGTGTTAGTGGGCGTTGTTCTCGTTGAAGTCACTAAGCTCACCTAATTGCGGCTTTCCCCATTGACTATGACATGCAGTTGGGAGTTGAAGCAACCGCATCAACAATTCTATAGTATTTAGTAACAGCCAGCCATTGCCATGCAACCGCCATCCCCACACTTTCCACGTATGCCTTCTGCATGCACAATCCTTTTGAAAAACACTCGACAGCAACAAGGATGACAGCTTTAATGAAAGCACACGCCCACACAGACACACGCACAGGCAGCTTTTGGTCCTGTTCATTATAATGCTGCTGTTGACGGGCCTCGGCCAAAGCAAATGCAACTAGCCGCCTTAAGACGCCTGTCGAAGCCGACCCTAATTTTCTGATTTATGCAAAGAAACTTTAAGCCGATTATATCTATATATAGATAGACATACGCACATGAGTGTGGCTTATGAACCATTTTAGAGCCGATTTTAAATTAGTTGAATGTCTTTGGCATCAGCCGCAAAGCTTCAGCACATTGCATTTAATAAGTCCATGAGCTGATTGCCTGAACACAATGAGAACAGACAAATGTATATTCTTTCCTCCCACTTTCTAAGTTTCGATAAATATCAATTTCGAGACATATTGCTAAGAGCATAACTCGCACTGACAATTTCACAAAAATCGGACTATAAATACCGAAGTGAGTCAAAAATGCAAAGAAACACAAGCGCATCATGAGCTGCGCACATTCAAAGATTTTTGTGAAAATACCTTTAGGTAAATTAAATTTTGTCAGGTGCTACTATTTCATACGAGATAGTGTATGCAAAAAGAAAATTAAGCTAAAATCCTTCTCACGGCTTGGCTGAGGGTATATTCCAGTGGGTAACTTCCGGTTAAAGCATTTTAGTTTGTTTTTTTAATCGGCTTATGTCATAACCCATGAGAATTTAATTGTCTGAGGTAAGGCTGTAAAACCATTCACTTTTAATAACTTTTGGAAATTTTAACTATTTTAAACAAGCATTGTAGTATAAGTGTTAAAGAAGAAAAAACAAATTACTGTTCCACTGGGCAAATTAAATTTAAGCGCATATTTCAGTTATTCA
Organism: Drosophila virilis; assembly: GCF_030788295.1. Taxonomy (NCBI): domain Eukaryota; kingdom Metazoa; phylum Arthropoda; class Insecta; order Diptera; family Drosophilidae; genus Drosophila; species Drosophila virilis. The sequence goes on along the minus strand of NC_091543.1, from coordinate 27,333,868 downwards.
GATTTATCAGGCACTTGTAGAATTTACATGAAACAATTCTAATTTAAGCCGACAATTAACAGCTCTAGTGAATGTTTCTGCATACCAAATTTGGTTATATCCAAATATGATGGCCAATAAATAAAAAGTTCTTCGCTTGTTAAATAAATTTGCTGCGGTTCAGCTGTTTTCACAAACAACTGATTTTGTTTTAGTGTTCGTTTGGATTATTATATTATGCACAAATCACACGATAAGTTCAGGCATATATGTAATCAGATCTTTTAAAATGAACTATACTCTACTTAACTAACTATACTCTCTGGAAAAAACATGTTGCATGCTTTTGGGCTTTGTTGTCTTTCTGTTGCTTATAATTCGCAAAGGCTTATAGCCCCGAGAGGTTAAGAAATGAGTTAAGAACCTGTTGATGAACAAACCAAACTGCTCACAGAAAAACTGCCAGGAACCAAGAAAATTGGACAACTTGTGTGATGGAGCGGCATAGCTGAATTTCACTACAAAAAGCTGCTTTGGCTAACTCTCAGTGCTCACATTTGTCTTTTCTCTCTAACCCAGCATAACCAATCGACTGAATACAGATCGAGTGAATAAAACGATTGATTTGGTTCACTTATCACATAATAAGTTCAGTAGTTCATTTGAAAGATTCGCTCAATCGAACTTGAACTGAACTAAGCGATAGACAACTCTATTGTGCATGCACCAGGAGCCAGCTAGCTTCAAATTTAGTTTACTTTAAAACAGGTCACCAAAAACATTTTATCGCATTTATTATTTGATTTGAAAGCAAATGCTGTGGCAAGGACACGATGTGACCTGGACAATGGCAATGGCAATGGCAATGACAATGACAGTGGCTTGCTGCTGGCCCTGGCACTCAGCTGCATTCCACAACTGACCAGAATCGGATTGGAAGTGGTTTTTACAGCACGCGCTCTCACGTTGCATTTAATAAACAAAGCCAAAGAAAGCAGGCTGCAGACCTCTGCAGCCGAGCAGTTCATTGCAATTTTTGTTCTCTTCCTTTTTTCGGTTTTACAACAATATTATCTGGGCATGCCCACGCGTCCACGCGCCCAGACGGACACACAAGCCCAATCTTCTATGCAGTGGCAGTCTGCATTACATTTGCATTTTATGCTTTTGGTGAGTTGCATTGTTTTCTCGCATAATACAAAGCAACCACAATTTATAACTGGGAAAAAAAGTTGCTGTAAATAGTTGCAACTGTGTGCTATTTGGCTTGAAGATGTTTTTGTGTGTGTGTGTGTGTGTGTGTGCGTGTGTGTGTGTGTGTAGGTATGGGTGTGGGTGTGCAGCAGCACTAATACATTAGCGCGGCAAGCGGAAACGGATATGTCACACATTTGCTGCTGTTGGCAACATTGTGCCGAGGCCTCGATGGAAGCGGCGTTGATGGCGTCAGGGGCGAAGGAAGCTGCTGCCAGGAAGCGAAGCGAAAATAGCAATCAAAACTTAACTGAATTGCAGCACATGGCAGAGCAGAGCATCAACTAACCAACCAACATGCATACACACACCCACACACAACACACGCAACACACCTTCAAAGTTGGTTTGCTGTTGAACGAATTAACAAGTAAATGCATTTGACACAGGCAGCAACAGGAACAGCAGCAGCAGCAGCAGCAGAAACTGGGTATAAATAAAGAGGAAAAAAAAAAATATAGCTAAAAGTTATACAGGTCGGAGAAGAAGCTCAAATACTCTTACCCATGAATTTTAAGCACGTGTAAACGATGCCTCTATCGACTTTATGTTTCACTTTAAATATTACAAATGCTGGGAAATTACTGTAAAATAAATCTCCCACACATATATGAATACAACAAATGAGTCCAGTTCTCAGTTTAATTTAATTAGAAATATATTTATTTATAGATTTCATGCTAAACATCGCTTCCCATCAAGTATTTGTTGTTGTTATTTTTTTTTTCGAAAGTTTGCCTTTGAGTTTTCGGCATGCGAGGTATTTGGTAAAAATTAAACAAAATATACATTTTTTTTTGTCAGCAAAATAACTTTTATTCTCCTATTTATCCTATTCATTAGTCTTCTATGCGGAAGCAGTTGCTGCCTTCACCGTTGTAACATCTATTTCATTTAATTAATCATTTTTACCAAGTGGAAATTAGCTGTTTTAGCTAACAAATGTTATCGATTAGGAATCAAAAGAAACAAATCAGATTTTGCTGTGAAAAAGTTCATAATATAATACTATTTATCTTAAAGTGATTTATTTATTCTTCTCTATTCTATATTCACCATCGAGTGAGGCGAATACCACAATTAGATTTTATATCAAGTTATGAGATATGTAAAAATATGAATACCACAATCAATCATATATGAATCACCACATGCAATCTTAGCATATCGAGTTAAGAGAGATATCGAAATAAAATTTCGTAATGGAATACCACAATTAGATTGTATATAGAGCTTAACAAAATAAAGAAAACAGATCGTAAGCGAAATAGTAAAATTTGTACAAATATATAGAGTGCTGAACCAATGTTATTTTAACAGATGAACACATACGATTTCATTAATTGACAAGTTGCAACTAGTACTGGAATAGCCAGCGGAAAACTCATCAAATTACACCATTGCAATGCACATCGATAGCATAAGCATTTTGCAGAGTCATCAATCTGAGTCACGTCTATGGCAGGCCAGCTGCATGTATTTGGCCAGGCCCCAGTGCAAAATTGTAGTACTCCAAACTGCCATTCACTGCCCCATTTCGTTCTACTTTCCTGGCTGGCATTCTATCGCTATCTCTCTATCGCTATCTCTATCGCTCACTATGCCTCTGTATTAGACACAGTGGAGGGAATTGCTGGCCAGGCCCAGACTTTGGCTTTGAATCGTTAACAGCCACCCCCAAACCCAAACAGAGCCAACCCGAACAGATCAGAACATACAAATTCGCTGCCATTGAGTTGACGTTGGCATTGACATTGGTATTGGTATTGGTATTGGTATTGGTATTGGTTCGCCTTCTCTGGCCCACGGAAGCTGCATTCAATTGAATCAAATTGAATTCAATTGAATTCGCATGTTGTTCATTGAATTTTGCAGATTATGGCTAAAAATAATTTTAATTTCACAGAAGCCCGTGTCGAGTTCCGTACCGAACCGAACAGAACCGAACTAAACCGAACTGAACTGAACTGAACCGCACCAACTAGAGAAGAAGAGAGCATAAGCGCCAGAGCTGTCCATCATTTGTCTGGTATTCACATTTGTCGTGGCATTTTTCAGCTCTATCCTTTTGTTAATTAAACCTGGCTGGTAATTAAAAATTCAGCTGCTGGCGTACGCGTGGTCAACCGGTTTGTTCACAGGCTTTGTCCCTGGCACCCCTAGCACCATCGACAGCACTGTGTAAGCCGCTTAAACGCCAAACAATGCGGGCTTACTGCCGGACAGTGCAATAGTGACTGGTGCTGACCGCCTCTCGGGCTAATTCAGTGCTCCATTGTCTGTCCCAATGCCAGGCAACTCTGCGTTGTGCCATGCTGCGTATACGCAATAGCATTTCGCATTTAACATTTGCCATTTGGCCAGCCCGCTGTCTCTGTCTCTGTCTCTGGCTCTGGCTGTGGCTGCGGCTCCTCTCCTTTTCCTTCATGATGCTCTTCATTAGCCTACACACACTAGTCGCATGCATAAATTCCGATTTGACAACACTTTTGAATGTTCAATGCCTTTATGGCATTATATTGCTGAATATTATATTTCAGTTTTAATTAAAGTCGCTTTGCCAACTTTTCTTTTTTCCTTTTTTTTTTTTTGATCAATCAATTACATGCGCCACACACATACCATCAACGTGCGTGGGCTCCACATGTGTGTGTGTGTGTGTGTGTGTGTGTGTGAGTGCGTGTGAGCTCATGGGCCTGAACCTGGTCGTGGGCGTTTGTGTCGGCATGAACATGAGCTTAGATGTGCTCCAAGCTGCATGTTGCAAGCGTCGCAACCACATTATTATATCCTCTCTTAATATAGATAAAATAATAACATATACACACTTCTGTGTACACAAAGAACACATGAGATTGAATGTCAAAGCCAGCTTTTTGATGCTTGTGCCATAAGCCATAAACCAGCCGATGAGCAGCCTTCTCTCCATTAAAGCAGATCAATTTAAGAAACAGTCAGTACAATTTATTTTTGCAATACTACGCCTAATAAGCCAGCTATGAAATGCATGTAAGCATAGTTTAACAAATAGTTATAATGGTTAAAATAAAAATACACATAGTAATATATGTTAATTTATGCCACTTTATAGCTACTTTTACTGATCTCAAAGGGGGTTGCCATCGTCTGACCTCTGCGCCTGCAGACTTGAGAGCATTCGCATATCGCCTGAGCCTTTTTGGGGAATTTAAATGGAAGTTTCGCCACACTTTGGGCTCTCGAAAAGTAGAGAAAAGATACCAGACGTGGCACAGAAATCTTTAGAGTTTTTCGAGAGGGTTTGCTTGCAAAACTCTTGAGATATCCATCGGCGACAAAGAGAAATTAAGTTTGCCAAGCGATTCAATTGTCAATTTTACCAATTAAATCGAGTCATTAATCAATTAATTAAAACAAAAACTATGAAACAATTTAATACAATTTCTAGACAGTTGGTAGTATTGTGAGCGGTGGGCTTGGGAGGGCCTAGACTCCCCAATTCTATTTAGAGAATCAATATTCTCTTTTTGCTACTCATTGGTTTTATTTAATATATTTTCTGCAGCAGTTTTTGTTGACATGACAAAATGCTGAAAGCAAAAACGCAACCAAATTTACTGGAACCGAGCGGAATTTGATTCCCTGTTTGGCCAGCTTGGCCCCAAATTCATCGTTGGAGGCGACTTCAACGCTAAGCACAGACTGTGGGGAAACTACAGAGCTGACAGCAGAGGCACTGCGCTCCATGAGGCGCTCACTCCCTGCTCAGCCCAGGTACTGGCCACCGGTAGACCTACCCACTTTCCGTACAACCGGCAAAGTACGCCTTCCTGTATCGACTTTTTTATATTCAAGGGCATCCCCAACAGCGTACTATCGGTTCGCGAAGAGTATGATCTATCTTCCGACCATCTGCCACTCCTCACAACGATCAACACGGCTGCACAAAGGATCCCAAAAAAGCGCAGGCTTGTCCTCCCTGGGTCGAACATCCAACGATTTAAGGCCGAACTAAATAGCTTGATCAACCTAAACACGCAGATTCTGTCAGTTGAGGACGTCGACGCTGCAGTACAAACCCTGTTGGACCAAGTACATGCCGCAGCCGCCAACGCTGCGCCCGCACATATCTACTCAGCCCCTACAAGCCAGCGGCCAAGGACGTTTTCCCCCATATTGGAAGGTCTTCTCGCCCTAAAAAAGCGACTGAGGAGGGAGTATGTCCGTACCCAGGACCCCACGATTGACAGGATCTATCGTCGTATTGCTAACAGGGTCAGGAAGGAGCTGATTATCTCGAAAAGAAATGCCACAGACACCATGCTGGAGGAAGCAACGGCAGACGAGAGCTCCAAATTCGCGCTGTGGAAACTTAGCAGTCGATACAAGCGGCAAGCTGCGCCAAAGTTCCCCGTTCGACTTCCCGATGACACCTGGGCCAGATCACCAATGGACAGAGCCGAAGCCTTTGCCTGCAACTTGGAGGAGCGCTTCAAGCCGTTTGAGACCGCATCGCATGCAAGGATACAGCGAGTCGCGCAAATCCTGGAGGCGCCACTCCAAATGTCACTCCCTGTATCGCCAATCACCTTCCAAGAAGTAGAGCAGGAGATGAAGAGATTAAAAAGCAGCAAAGCCCCTGGGGAAGATCGGTTGGACAACCAGACAATCAAGCTACTGCCATACAAGGCGGTGCTTTTTCTCGTCGCCATTTTTAATGCAGCTCTTCGGCTAGGTTACTTTCCAGTGGCTTGGAAGAAGGCACATATAATCATGTTGCACAAGAGCGGAAAGCCCCCTAATCAACTGGGATCCTATCGCCCCATCAGCCTCCTGCCTGCCTTTGGTAAGATTCTGGAAAGGTGCATCCTCAGAAGGGTCCTGGATACCCCGGAAATAAAACGCTTGATCCCGAAGTTCCAGTTTGGGTTTCGACTCAAACACGGTACCCCTGAGCAACTACATCGGGTCACAAATTATATTTTGGACGGCTTTCACAGGAAAGAGTATGTGGTGGCAGCATACCTTGACATCCAAGAAGCCTTCGACCGGGTGTGGCACGCAGGACTCCTCTCTAAGATAAAGGACAAATTGAATCCGCAGCTATTTAGCACCATTGCGAGCTTCCTAACTGAGAGAACCTTTCAAGTGGTGCAGGATGGAGTAGCCTCTCAAACCAAACGCATAAAAGCGGGCGTTCCACAAGGCAGCGTCTTGGGTCCCACGCTATATAGCCTGTTTACACATGACATGCCCACAGCAAATGCAAGCAGACGGAATGATCGGCAGGACCTTCTGGTGGCCACGTTTGCTGACGACACGGCAATCCTTGCAAAAAACAAATGTGTGTACGTGGCAACTGACCTCTTGCAGGAATACCTCAAGCGATTTGAAAACTGGGCTTGTAGATGGAACATCGCAGTGAACCCTGGAAAGTGCGCCACGGTTACCCACACTCTACGCAAGGACTCATGCCCCGGACTTTTTCTTCATGGTGAGCTTCTAGAGCAATATCGTCAACACAAGTACCTAGGTGTCACTCTCGACAGACGACTTACATTTAGTAAGCACGTCTCTGCAGTAACGAGCAACATCAAATCTAAGATAAGGCGAATGAGCTGGCTCCTCAACTCCAAAAACAAACTCTCGCTCCGAAACAAGGTCCTAATCTACAAGGTAATCCTTGCCCCAGTGTGGCGTTACGGGCTTCAAGTTTACGGTATAGCTGCAAAAACACACCTGAACAAAATTCGCATCATTCAGGCCAAAACCCTGCGCAAAATAACTGGAGCCGAATGGTATATTCGCACACGCGACATCGCCAAGGACCTCAAGGTTCCAATGGTGGGCGACATAGTCAACAGGCAAGCAGCGAGCTACTCAACAAAGCTCCACAACCATCCAAACATCCTGGCGAGGAGCCTGCTAAGGAGGCGAAGAAGAAGGCGACTGAAGAGGACCTACCCAACCGACCTAATCGATCGTTATGTATAGGTGACAAGCTTCGTTAATTACACCAAAATATGTTTCTGTAATCTGTTAACCTAATTGTATAACTAATTGTAAAACCACAATCATCGCTAAGCTAAGTAATTATGTCACTCTGATAAAAGTTGCTAACATAGAGTAACAGGATACCAGATTTCTTAATAAACAAAATATAAAAAATAAAAAAAAAAAAAAAAAAAAAAAAACCAAATTTAATTTTCGTATCAGCAAGAATTGGAATGGGTTTGAAATTTGGTTGGCAGAGCTTTCTCTACCAGCCGCATATAAAGTATTCTACTTTTTGGATAACAATTTCCACTTCCGCCCAAAACATTTATTTAACAAGTAAGAGGTTCTAGTAGGAAGCTCCCGAGCAGATAATACCCTGAACACTCTTCTTCCAACATCGAATGCATATATATATTCTATTTTAGAAGCTATATGTCAAGTTTGGTTACTCTAGCTCTTATTATTTACCAAAATTGCCCAAAATACAGGATATCGATATCGATTTTTATCGGTTGCTTGGAAACGAAGTAAGTTATCGATTATCGGAAACAAACTCGATCTGCGCAGGCACTAGGAGCACCTGCATCTAAAATTTCTCTAGTTCTTATAGGTTTAGAGATCCTTGCGTTCATACATACGGACGGACGGACAGACGGACGATCGACTCGGCTATTGATGCTGATCAAGAATATATATATACTTTATGGGGTCGGAGATGCTTCCTTCCGCCTGTAATACATTTGGATTTTGCACAAATACAATATACCCTTATACCCATTTCTAATGGGTTCAGGGTATAAAATGCAAATTTCGCTCTCGCGTATGTGTGCGTGTATTCGGGATTATTTGAACAATTGAACACATTTTACAATAGGTCGACTCTCATAGATATCCGATGTTTTTACTTTGTAAACAGTGTATAAAAATGTTAATAGCAAATAGTATTTTTTTACCTGCCGCATTGTTATTTGATTTTGTGAATATTGCATGTTATTAGCGATATGTGCGGCTCATCAGAATCAATTCACCAAATAAAAGCAAGTGCAAATAACGAGCGTAATAAAATGTAAAATGATATTTATCAAGATGAAAAAACAATAAATGAAAGTAAGTAGAAAAAAACAGCAATAAATGCAAAAATGCGAATGCATGAATAAATAATAAATTGTAATGAATTAATTTTGCATGTTCATTAAATTCAAATGCCCAGCCAAATGCATAATTAATCAATTAATTATCGTCAATATGCATAGTTGTATTAGTTATTTATTTGTGTATGTTCTTTGCGTCAAATTACAAGCATTGTTCAATGCATAAATGCCACATGACATTGTAATTAATTATAATTAATCAGCTGGCTCTGATGCCCATATCCGCCCGCCGCTGCAGCATCACCTGAGCAGCAATACTGAAAATTGGCAAGATGAATTTCTAAATAACCAACTTCCTACGGGTGTAGCACGTTGCAAGCCGCAACACTTCCGCCGGCTGTGGTGTGCTGCGGATGTGGCTGCTTCTTGGCCTTGGCGCAGTGCTCTCGCATCGCCGGTTAGAATTCTGACTGCTTTCATTTAATTAAAAATGTATTACGTCCCCTTGAGCGGGCAACCAGTGCTTGTTGTTTCTCCCTCTCTCTCCCTCTCTCTTTCTCGCTTACACACTCTAACGCTTCTATACACAGCGCCTTGATTGACATTTAGACATTTAGAGTGAAAGCTGCAAAAAATCAACATTATTTTGTTCTGTTTGCTCCGTAGCAAGCGCAAAAGCAAAACAAATACATAATAATAGAAATTTGCTAACCCAACACCAGCATACACACACACACACACACACACACTACCACACCCCCTGGTTGGTGAAAGGGGCAAGCGCATGTGTACATTCGAGTACAAATGTGAAAGTTGATTTTGTGTGCTTCCGCAAAACGTTTTCATCACACATTCGCCTGGTCTGTCTTTCACAAATCGATTGAACAATTTGTGAATCAGTTTTCATTTGTTAAATTATGAACATTCGATTCCACTCATGGCTGTAAGCCTGGGTAAAAATTGGAGTGCTTCGGTAAAAAGTTCAAAACAACTTGACTTTGAATTCGGCTCGCAGGCCGGGTATTCCACATCCTTTGATTATCTGATTGCAGGCTATATTTTCTTATACAAATTGTGGTCTCAATTAGATGTCTAACAAAATTGCTTAGATCAATACTGCTTTAACAGTTTTCTGTTTTGAACTATCCCCTTCTTACAACGCAAAACAGGTTTTGGTTAAGGTTCGTTTCGGCCGCGAACTAGTTCGGTTCAAGCCCGGAGCAACCTAGCTATATTTCTAAATTTCTGTGAGCTCGAGTTAAATAGATTGCAAATTCAACAAAGTTTCAGCGAAAATAAGTTGAAAGCATTTATCAAATTTGAAATTTTCTTTGGAAAAATTATTTGAATCGCAATATTATTATTGAATTCTTTTTAACGTTTTACGAAGCTTGGCAAGGAGAAAGCATTTTCCAGGCCGGCGTGCAAAAATGTAAGAGAATAAAATAAATTTGTTGAATATTACAGCGATGCTAGTGCCTAGAATTGGTTTTGAGGGCCTCGAAGTGCCCCACACTCCGCTGGCTGACCAACAGATGCCTTGACGCATAAAGTTTTTCAAACTTTCTATACAATTCCTCAAACGCTGTATTTGTATGCAATAAGCTCAAAGATTTATGGCAAAATGCAAACAAATAAAGCCAAGAATAAAATGAAAATGGCTTTGGTTCCTCAATTGAGCAAAAGTTTAAAGATGCGACCGCAGCTGATTCAGTTTTATTTGTGCAATCGCAATCATTTTTATTAATTTTTGAAAGAATTCCAGTTTCGCCAATCCCATTAATAAGAAATGACAGCCAGAAGCCATAAACTTAGTTGGCAATCATTTGGGAGCTGCCCCCGATCCGCCTTGGGGCAACAAGAAAAGTTTATTTTCCACATGCCGCAAATATTTTCCAAATGAATCTTTCGCTACTGCAAACACGATATGCTGCACAAACTGTGGCCCAGGCACATTAACTTAAGCAGCTTCCCCGACGCTAGGCAAATGTCAAATGTAACACCCGCTAAATGAACAAGCTTCTCACTGGCTCCGGCAATAATGGTCCGCAACATGCATATCATATACTAGATGTGCCCGCAACTCTGTCCAAAGTAAATGTCATGAACCCGTAAAAGTATCTGGAAGTATACGAATACTATAGCAGAGAGTTCTAAGAATATTTCGTTATATTTGCATGTGCCATCAAAATGAGTTACCTCTTTACCAAGATAGAAGATAGTAGACTATTTTAATTAATTTAAAATGGCAAAAACTACAAAATATGAATATAAACGAAATTTCCCCCACCCATTTAAATATAGCTCTGCTCGAGCTTAGATCGATGCCTTTCTGTGCAGCCTCAATCTATTGAGAGATATTTTAGTTAAAGTAATTTACCAAGCTTATGGATCATTAGCCAATTTTACTAAAGTAAGTAAGAATATGGACTCTGCAACACGCATCTATTTATATAGCTATTTATATCTGTTTATATCTAAAACTGTTGTATAGAAGTTGTTTGCTTTACCATCACACAATTAGCTTATTTGTAGAATTATCTTGAGACGAGTTTCGCATAAAACAAAGAATGTATTTTTAAATATAGCCTTCATATGCGATTCCTATAAACTCAAGAAGGGTACTATGAAATTTAATGTTTAGGTTAAAAGTTTTATAATCTTATATAGTTTCATTTCTGGCAATAGCTTTTCTCTCTTTCTGCCCCCTCACTCTCTACTACCACCTCTCTCTATTTAAATATAGCACATAGAGAATTTCACGCTTATATTAGAAGTGTTATAATCTCATATAATTTCCCTTCTTGCAATATGCTTTTCTTTCTCTTCCTCTCACTTCAAATGTAGCCTTTCTAGGCGATTCTCATGAATTCATGTAAGGCAGACAGAACTTTATACATTATTTTTTCTTGCAATTTCTTTTTCGCTCTCTTCCTCTCTCTCTCTCTCTCTAAAGCTGTATACCTCTTTCGAGCAAGTACATACTTAGATATAAATTAACCCTTATTTTTATATAAATGAGAATACATGTATGTTGAGGCAATTAACAAGGAATACAACAAAGTGAAGTGTGTTTCATCTGCTCCTTGCGGCCAATACGGATAATAGTAATTTAATGCATAGTATAAGCAAAGCAATTATGGTTTCAGTTATGATTTAAAGTGCTTAACTGAGTGTGAATGCCGAGAAGTATACTGAGTATGCAGGGATTATTAAACAATTTTTGTAATTCATGAATTTACACAATGATTACTCAAAGGAACTTTCATATAACAATATTTATAGAAATATAACCATGTGATTTAATAAACCCAACCTATCATTGCAAATTTGATTCACAAAAAATGTAATTTAATTTGATTTAGGTTCACGCTTCTATGAACCTGATATATTATGTATTTGTATGTCCGAATCTTAATGTAACGATTTCAATTTCAAGCTCATCGTTTTATGACTCAAGTAGACGGTCCTTCAGTGGGTAAGTTGCCTCAATCCTCAATGTCCACAATCAGTTTCATTAGCTTGGTAAGCCCAAGCCCGAAACAAAAGTCCAATACAGACCAATTTCTTTGGGTCCTTTTGGTCAGTCTCAGTCTCAGTCTCTCTCTCTCTTTGTCCATCTCGCTCTGTGTCTCGCTCGTTTGCACTCACAAGGAGTAGCACTTGTCGCAAGGCAAGCACTTGAATTGCAAAATGAAACATTATGATGACAGTTGAAAGGAAAAGCAGAGTAAAATTAAAATTGAATATTGTGAATAATAATAAATTGCTGAACGGACGAGCGCACGCACACGCCCCACACACACACACGTACACACATGCACACACACGCACGCACATACAATTATATAAATATAAAATAAATATAAACATATATTAATTTATTTATTATGCTGCGCAATAAAGTTCATGAGCCAGCAACTGATTCTCATCCTCCTTCCTCATCCTCAATGGTTGGGTGGCATGTGTGTATCCGGGCGCTGTTCGAAAACTAAAATCGATTTCCGCTTGACAAATAACTTAAGTGGCCGTTTTGTATATCAGCTCACGAACTTATGAACGGACTCGAACACGAGATTGGCCAAACTCCATACATAACTATGTGTGGGCCAATTTCATGCATGCAGACAGACAGAGTGCGAGTGAGAGCAAGAGATAGAGCAACAGAGAGAGAGAGAGAGAGAAGGGGTGAGGGTGAGGGAGAAAGCGAGTTGGGGATGCGTTGCATGCTTTCAAAAATATTCCACACGATTAATTTTTTGCGATCCATTAAAAAGATTTACTCAAATTGACAGAATCATCGAGTGCTGATGCCAGGCATCGCGACGTCGTTGTCCTCGAACCTGGCCCGGAGCGCATAAAAAATGTTATCCCCAGAGGCGTGTCAGCATGCTCCACCCACACACACACACGCACACACACACTTACACACACACCCCTCTCCGCCGTTCTTTTTGCCTGGTTTGCTGCACACACAAGTGTCTCAATTTGCATGCGATAAGCTGCGAGGGGGCGGGGCAGGCTAATGCCTCTTTGGCGTGTGAATGGTTGGGCGGCTGGGCGACTGGGCGTGCCACATTAAATGCATGTACATAATCATAAATTTACACTTATTATCAGATTAGCGCGCGATAGTCACCCCACAGCTGCTGCTGCAGCAAAAACAACAACAAGAACAAAAATATTACAGGGCACACAAATTGAAATTTTGAAATAAAATTTATGCGTATTCCCTACCCTGTGTAAGTGGGATATATATGCAGCTGGCAAATATCAAAATGCATTCTCCAAATCACAAAAACTCTAACAATATCCAATCCAATCCAGAGTCAAGCAGCAAGAGCATTGGCAATTCCAATTAAATTCTTTTTAGTTTTTAAACTTACAATTACCATTATATTTTGAAAAGTCTTGGAGCTCCTTAAATGTTTAAGCTTTTAAGTCGCCGTTGAAAATACGCTCTTGTTCGGAGAGACGAATACACGAACGGAAGGACGAACATAGCATAAAGCTAATATACTCTTGTTTCCTTTGTGAACAGCATAAGAAATGTTCTACTAAAACCAAGCTAACATCCATTCACAAAAGGATTCTTTCATTAAAAAAAATGCTGAGTACAAGCTGCGAACAGAGATTTGCGCAGTCGGTTACAGCCGATTGAAACATTCTGTATTGTTTATATAATTATAAAGCGTATTAATATTTTGCATTTATTAAAGATTTATGTACTTATAAGTGCCTAATAAAAAGGCGACTGTATAAATGACACTATACTTAACCCCAGAATGCGACAAAGACAGTTTCACACTAAAGCACCCACACGCTCACAGACACACACACACACGCAGAGAGAGAGAGAGAGAGAGAGAGAGAGAGAGAGAGAGACACTCACACAGAGACACCCACACACAGAGCACACAATGAGGCTTTTACCCTTTTACTCGTTTGCCACTTCACTCGCGCCGCATTTGTATAAAATGTAAATTGAGTTAATGGTAATAAAGTGTCTATTATGTAAGCAGCACACACACACACACAAAGAGACACACACACACACACACACACACACACACACATAGACGCACACACCCACTCATATACATATGCAGTTTTGCAAACGTTTGTATTAAGTGATTTCGAATTAGAGCCAAGTAACTGAGGACAGTCGCCCTTATAGTTGAAAGTTAATTTTTTTTATGGATCTTAATTATGCGCATATATCGATAAATTTGGCATGGTAAATGGCATAACGAGGGGCATGCAAATGCGAATGTAATAGAATCAGATAGCAAAGGACAGAAATGACATGAGGGTACGGCAACCGGATGGGGTTGCAAATTGGCCATGAGCCACCGTAGGGTTGAGTACTTATGGCATAGCAAAGCGCATAATTAACGTTTCATTGAGCAATTTGAATATTTGAGCTTTTGATTGGCGTGGTAACTTTACCAGCTGGTTGTAAAGAATTCTAGTCGCTCAATGGATGGGGGCTAGTGGCGGAGGCCAAACAGAAGCAGATAAGAGGATGATAAGTATTTGGTATAGGTTGCAGGCAAAAAGAATACAGTATAAAAGAGCAAGCAAAATGAGGCAAAAGACAACGGAAAAAAAAGGTAACATAACATGAAGATTTATGAGAAGTTCCCGGAATTACACCTGCAGCTCTTACAGGTGAGCAACAAAATAGAAGTAAGCAACAATCAAGGTAACGTACAAATAAAAGACTACGAGTAAGAAATAAATGAGGAAGAATTGTGAACTTTGCGCAAAAAAACACATTAAAGAGAATATCCTAAATATATAAAAGAAAGGAACAAAGTAAGCCTGACATAAAAGATAACTTAAAATAAGCAACTTAAAGAAAGAAATAAATGAAACTCAGGCATTCTTTTGGGGCCGTTGTGAAGTCAATGATTATTAAAAAAGAAAAATATAAGCTGTAAACAAAGTGTAAGCAATTTCAGGAAAGTAAAAGCATTTCATTTATTGAGCACAATTAATTACATTTTTATAGAAGTTTTCCACAGAAAAAAGAGATCAGAAAATATATGTATACCCAAAGAGTTGGCACTAATGTTGAAAGAACGTTGGCATTTGTCCAGTATGCAAACCCTTGAAGCATTGCCCAGCGCTAAGCCACCGAGTCGAGTGAAAGTGGGGGAGGAGAGTGCGGATTATAAATATGTCTGAGGCTGCATACCAGCAGCAATCCTTGCATTTACATAAACAAGTAAAAGTCCGGTTGAGTTCCGCACAGCCGAGGACAGTCCATCTTTGTGCTCGCGTCTGCCCCACTTGACGCTGGGCATGGACATAAATCAAGTTATGCGACGCGCCGTTGGCATACAGCATCTCGTCCAAAGCTGCTAGAAAGCCAAATTGACATTGGCCTGCGGCCGAATGCGTAAGAGCCAAGCACCCAAAAAGGACCAACCGCCGAAGCCGGCGTAGATGCGTGAAGGCACAACATTTAGGGGCCGCACCAAACACGACCATTACATGTGGAAGCCTGGAGCTTAGCTGTCACAAAGCCATCAATAAAGCACACAGCAATTGCGGGCTCAACAAAGGTAAACGCCCACAGTGTGCTCGGCGGGGTATAGGCCATTAAAAACCGCTGGCCAAATAACTGGACCCAAAAAAAAAATAAAAACATAAAAAAAAAAAATTAAAGAGAGCGCATAATTAACAGAACATGGATTGGGCCATTAAATGGGCATTAGACGCCCAAGCAAAGAGTATGAAGAGCATTGAATGATCATTAGGCGCCGACGCTATGCGCTGTGCTCCAGCTGATAAGCCCTCTGTCAGGCCCATACCTGAACAGTCCCGGCCAGGACGTCGACGGCAAACAGCAGCAAACACACACATAGTATACTCTGGAATGATGCTCTTGAATGGAAACAAAGCGCCGGAGTGCAGAAATTGCCATGGCCTGAACTTGAAACTGGACTTAGGCTGGGATTTGTATGTGCGTGTGTGAAGGTCGGTGTGTGTGTGTGTGTGTGTGGGCTGAAAACAAAGCAGCAGTAATTTAACTTGTTAATCCACGCAACTGCGGCAGCATCGACAGCTGCAGAAAAGTATGCTACACTTTTTGCACTTCGAAGTGACATGGAAATGCAATAAAAAGAATTGCTGACCATAGTTGGCCTTGATCTTGATGTCAATTTGATGCTGGCAGCTCTTGGCATTGGCAGCGATTTAGCATTGGCACAAAACAAAATATAAAAAAAAAAAAAAAAAAAAAACAGGCGAGCAAACTTTGCAGCGCCAGCCTTGACCCAAATGCAGTTAGAGCGTAACATGGGCGAAAAACCCCCAATCCAACAGCAGCTGACAAAGAAAACAAGAGGGAAACATTTAGTATGAGTACCCCTCAAAAGGGGTACTGAGAGAGGGTGTGCGGCCACAACAGGAAATGTTGCTGCTGATGACTTGGGGGAATTCGCCCACAGCCATTGACTGCTAGGCCATTTTCCATGTGCTTGCATTTCACATACACTTTTCGCGTTTCGCATTTCGCACGCGCGCTTCCATTCAACTTGCCCAACCATCCGCTTTCATTAAAAGTAATTGCGAAAATCAGTTTGCCATATCAATAAGTCGCCATGTTGCACAATTGCGCACTCGCATGTTCTCGCAATCGATTTGGCCGCGAGTTCAACACACTTTCGCCCAGCCAGACAATTGTTATGGCTATTCCGTCACAATTTCGCATAGTTTTATTTGATTCCAAATGGAATTGCTTGTGCCTCAAACCTTTCAACATTTCGTGTCCAGTGCGTAATAGAAAAGCCGAGGTATTTCAATAAAGGTTATAACCATAATAATAATAGTAATAACAATAAAAATAATAATTATACTACCATAATACATATAATAGGAGTTAGGAGTTAGGAGTCTCATATTTGTGAAAATCTCTTAACATAAAAATTATTAATGCTATATACTTATTTGTATACCCTGAACCCATTGAAAATGGCTGAGAAGAGCTAAGCACATGATTTGTCACGTGTCTCAATGCACAAAAAGATCTAGTTAAATCTTCGATAAAAACGATAAAAATCGATATTGTCAGCCTGTACTTTTTACAATATCTCAGAGCTGGAAAGAGCTAGAGATTATCAAGATTCTCGTTTCCCAAAGTCAGGCACTCCCAAGTGCTTAGTTTCTTAATCGTTGTAAAGCAGAGTCTGTTCAGAGTACCAAAAATAACCCAACAACATGTTTTTATACAGTTAAAAGAAATCTAGCTTAATTCGTATTCAACGTTTATTTTTTTCTAAATAATTCGCTGAGGCGAAATGGGTTTCAGGAATTCTTTGGTACTTGGCTACTACGATTACGCACACTATTCAGAGAACAACGAGCGTTGCTTGTTTACACGGCTCATAAGCACACGCCCACACACGCCCACACACGCATACGCACACGCACTTGAGCTCAGCCACACTCACTTGTCAGCAGCAAGGGGCAAACAAACTCCAAGTCTGTTGGCCCGGCCCAGAATACAAAATTACAACAAACGTTGCAGGGGCAACTAGCAACTGGCAACAGTAGACACAGCGTAAACTGTTTCAGCACGTGCGGCTCTTTGGATAGTATGGCACCCAGGCGATGCCGGATGGCAAGAGCAGCAATGCCTCCCTATCCTTTGCGCTCCCTCTCTATTTGAGTAGCTAGAAGCAGCTGCTTTGCATGACGGCACGAGGCACTTTTTTTGTTCTCCGATTGCAAACAGCATTTGGGAATAGATTTTTATAGAACATTTTCATTTAATACAATGGCTGAGGCCCATAAGCAAACAATGAATTGAAGAAGTGCACAACCAAGCCACATATTCAGGAGCAGCACAATTTTTTATATAACTCTGTGTTAGGCAACTGCATAGTTCCTTTATAGTGCTGCCTTTATCAAGCTATTGCCTTTTCTCAGAACTCAACTGCATCTCAAATAGAAAATTGAGAGTTCTTTGCATTTCAATGCATTTTCACTTTCAAGCATAACTAAGTATTAATAATACTCATAGTTGGCTTTGAGTTCGATTTTATTCCATTTTACTTACTAAGCTGATTATGAAATAACTTCATCTCAACATTTCGCAGCGAATATTGGCTTCAGCACAGTTGTTCATGTTTTAATACCAACGTGCTAAAATTAGAATATCCTTAAATTAGAATATCCGCTTTGAATAAGAAAAATTTGTTGAACTAACTTATAAATTAGAAGGTACTAACTTTCTTAAGGCACGCACCTACTCTACACTCTTGTAGTTTTCAATAAAATTATAACCATAAATCGATAGCTGGATAAAATGCTCACGACACGGGAATGATTGGGTAAAATAAGTAATCCTTATGCTGTTGTGTAGGTGTTTCGCGCACATTTGCGTGGTTATGCTCGGCTCGGAAGATGTAGGCGAGTATATTGGTTTTCTAAGATTTCCATCTGTCCGCACAAAGCGCTATGGTAGCTTAAGGAATGTATATATCAAGGCCCAAGCCAAGACGGTGCTTCAGCCAACGGCATGAATTTGGAATCAGCTCGTAAAACTAGGTTTCCACTTGCATGAATCCAGGACATGGTTTGAAACTTGACCTGCTCTATATTGTTAAATTGAAACAATTTTATTTTTGATATAAATTCGTCCTTTGGGCTGAGTGGCACATATTTTTATATGCAAAAGGCGAATCAATTAATTTAAATCAAATCAATTTAGATAAATCCAAAAGATTGGAGTCAAAGTAATTTATATTTTTTGAACCCAGCTGTTTTTGAAGAAAATCAGTTTTCGATTCGGCTTAAGCTGTGCCTTTTGTTGGGCAACTCGTTTGGCATATGGTTCGCTTTGTTTAAATCCCTTACAGTATCTTCCCTCCTCAATACCCTTCATTGTAAATACCCCTCAATGTGAATACCCCTACAAGTTACCAGACATTATAACTATAACATTCTTTCACAGTCTTTCAGCTTGGCAGGGATCAGAAGGTTCTAATCGAGTCGAACGCATAATAAAACCAGTTGAATTGAACGCGAAAAGTCTGATTACTTCCTCTATAAAATAAATAAAAGCAGCAATAATCACTATTGCCTTAGGTGAAGAGCTTAAAAGTGACCAAGGCAACAAGCTGCAAAACTCTTTTCAACGAATTAAATCAGCAATAAATAACAACATAAACAGAGTATTGTGCAGTCGATTGCTGCTATGGCTGGGCGTGTGTGTGTGTGTGTGTGTGTGTGCACCCCTACGCCCACAGTGGGATGTGGTATTACTTTAATGTTTGCCGTGCCAACAGCTCAATTTTAATATGTTTACTTGAGAATTTGTATTGGCTGGCGCTCATATATCAGCAAACAGGTGCTCACCAGACTCAGACACACACACAGACTGACGCAAGCAAATGATATATGTGTGTGCGTAATATGAATATGCATTTGAAATAATATTGGCATGGGCAGCACTTGAGTCGTAAAGGTCGCTTTCCGTTTGCATTACTCGCATTTGGCGCATTAATACTTGGCCTTACAACTCACTTAAAAGCAACTTCTTGCCTTCAACCTCGCTCCAACGGTCTGCTTATTGATATTGCAATTTAGCCGACATAAATTGAAGCTTACTGAAGCCAGAGTGACCAGGGGCCAGTGCTCATTGCCAAGTGGCAGTTATATGCGGCCGGCCAGCCAGCCCAGTCAAGCGAGGAAACGACCGAACAGCCAACAGGTCGTATACGCAATGTGGCGCTGCTGTTGTGTTCTTAGCTCTGTGGCTGCGGTCGTGTTTATCTTGCGTGTGTTTTGTTGATTTTACCGATTTCTCTCGCTCTCCCACACCATAGTCACAACCCCCGCTTACCCGCTACTCCCAGTCCGGCTGCTGATGCCACAGTCGGTGCCGCTGCCGCTGCCGCTGCCGTTGCTGTGGGCAACTTTTTGGCTTTGTGAACTTTTTGCTTGATGGGCATGGAAAATTTTATTTTACATTATTGCGAAGGCAGCTCAACTGAAAATAAAAGTTAATTTTCGCTTGTCGCTCTAAGCCAATTAGTGTGGTAGTTCACCCAATCCACTCCACCCCCTTAGCGGCCCTAATGCTTGCCCCTTTCTGTGTCTGGATGGTCATCAAGTCGCCTTAACGAAGCCACCGAACCAGCAAATAACAAAAACAACTAATTGAGTAAATAAAGTTGCCTAAACTTGATTTTTCTTTAGCAGCCTGCTGATTTTTGCGACTGACCTTGCCCGGCGGCCCCCAAATGGCAAGAACAACCTCTTTATTGCGTTAGCTATCTCTCTCCGGCTTGCTCTCTCTCCCACTCTCACTCTCCCTCTATCCCTCTCTCTCACTCTCTCTCTCTCTCTCCCTCTTTCACACAGTTAGCTATTTTTAAACTTATTTTATTGATCCCTAAAAATAATTGCAAAACCAAAAAAAAAAAGAAGAAACTTTCAGCAAATCTGTTGAAAATTTTATCAAAAATTTTGTAGTTCGACAGACGACGTCGCCACCATCATCAGCCCCAGCTTCAGCTTTAGCCCCATCATCGTCATTATCGCCAACATCATCCTCATCATTATAATCATCGCAGCCAGACTTTGCTTTTAGGGTTTTAGTAATAATGAAACAACCGCAAGGCAAGCTGCCCAGCCAAACACCCAACCAACACCATCTTAACCCAAACGAACCCGAGCCCGAACCCAACCCACTCCCTACCCCCAGCAACCCACCAAGCGAACCCAGTGACTGGCTTTAGGTTGATTTAGTTTGCGAGTTGCGAGACGCGAATTGAGCGCGGGGCCAAGTTTGAAAAATATTTGCCTTTGCTTATAAATTTTGATGATTGTAAGCGGCATGGCGCGCGCAAGAAGGAATCACAAAAGGCAGCTTTTGAGTAGAGCACACACACATACTTACCCAAACGCACACAGCTACAAATACTTAGACACACATACAAGCAAACGTAATGCTCAGTATATACACAGTGCCACACAATTGAATGGAAGCAAGTCTGCCAAATTGGGGGAAGGCAACAAAACAAAAAAAACAAAAAAAAAACAAATAATCAAAACAAAAAGAGTTCACATAAAAAGAATTGGCTAATGAACGCGCGGACTTGTGTGGGCCTCAAATTCTTAAATCTAAATAAACAAAATGTAATTATCTTTTAACATAGCATTCGCAATGTTTTATGAACACAAATCATAATGGGCAAGGATTTCAATATTTACAAGCACAAGCTCACACGAATCGATAGAAAACTTGAAACTCAAATAAACTAATAAATTGGTGCCTGTTAAATAAAACAATATCTAAAGTTAAGCAAACGATAATTTTAGAACCCCCAATATTCGAATTTAATTTGAATTGAAATATGTAAGAAATCCTACAAAGCAACCAAAACGAAGGTTCATAAATGTGCCAAGCTTGGTTCACGAATCGAATCCCAAGGATAGGCATCGGTTGGAATCGTGGATTGAACTATTGGAAACGCTTATTGGGCTTGCAGCCTTGATTTGTACAACACTTTCGGTATCGTTTTCGTTCATCTACACAATCACATTGTCCTTATTCAATTCGCCCGCACTGTATGCTTTAGGTAAGTATTATACACACACACACACACACACACACAATATATATACATACATATGCATGCAAACTTCTCAGCAACGACGAAGTCGACCTCGCAACGTGGAATGTTACTTAAGTTGAAACGCAGCTGGGCGCTAGGGCAGCGATAATGGGCTACACCGAAAAGCCCCTTCTACGCACACACACACACACACGCGCGCGCACGCACGCACACACGCACACAGGCATACGCACAGGCACACCTCTACTACACCCTAGGTCTTGTATTACAGTTGCGTTTTCTTACAATTTTCAGCTCGTCGCTTCGTGTATTGCTTACACACTCAGTTAAGTTAAGTTTGTGTATCTGTTACGCCATGGCGCTCAGTGCCGCAACTTCTATTGGTATTGCTCCCCATTGGTATTAGTGTGCGGCAGCGTGTGCCTGAGCGTGTGTGTGTGTGTGTGTGTGTACAATCTTTTTTTTTTTTTTGACGAGGGGGTCGCAAAAGTTGCGCCATTGCCAGTGCCGGAGTTATTTCTCAAATTGTTGCCACAGCAGCAAACACAACGAGGCGATAGAAGAGACGTCACTTGGACAACTAGGCAGACAGTCGGGCAGAATTTTTTTTTTTCATTTTACTTAGGGCAGGGGCATAGGCTGGTGGCGGGGGTGTGGAGTGTTATTGATAAAGTATGTGCAGGTCTGGTTATCGCTGCTAACGGGGTTGTTATAAAAGGCAGAACGAGACATTTTGGCAGGCCAATACCCCCCCCCCCCTCCCCCCTGCTAACAAGCCGTACCGGCACGTCCCCCCATTTTCCCGCCTGCCGCCTGACAGACTGAAACTGTAAGCAACTGAGCCGCGCACACAAAGCGACACGCAAAAGGCGCAACAGGCTGGCAGGCTGGCAGGCTGGCAGGCAACACAACTGAGACACATGCACGCAGCAAAACAACAAAAAGAGAATGAACGGCAGCAAGACAGGGACAGAGGTAGAGAGAGGGCGGTAAGAAGGGAGCAGAGGGAGTGAGAGAGGAAACCCCAGGCAACTGTGACCATGTAAAGCCATTGCCGTAACCCACAAATTTCTTTCATTCTCATCATCGTCACCATCGCAGCTTGTTGCTTTGCCAACTTTTCTTTTTTTTTTTTTTTTCTTTTTTCTTCTTCTCATTTCTTGTGCTTCTTCAGCTCTTTAGGGCTAGCTTGCGCGACAGTGGCGGAGGAGCTGTAGGAGGATGAGAGGCCTCTTTTTGCCGTGTCACAGTTGAAGCAAAGCCCAGGCAAATACAAATACACACGAAAAGCGTGACCAAGAAATGTCTCTTTAAAAGGCGTCACAAAGTAAGTAAGAGCGAGTGCGCGGAGCGAAAGAGGGACAGGGAGAGGGAGATACTGGGAGATTGGAGGCATGTTAAAGTACGCACTCGAAACGCAACTGCAATTGACAGCTGTAGATAGGTTTGTTGCTCGTTTTTGTCAGTTCCGCGTCAGAGTTACTAAATTGTTGTATTGTTATACATCCACAATATGACAGCGAACAATTCACGTTAAATTGTGCGAGCAACAAAATTAAATTAACCACATGACTACGCGCAAATCGATAATGCTCTATATCGTTAGCCCTTGCTTTTCCATTCACATTTACCACATAGTATTTCCACAAGTGCTGTGAAAAACTGACAGATACATAGAATTTTAGCTCGACCCCCAAAAATTTGACAGTTTACCAAATGCACCCTATGTCAATACGTTTGAATTGGTTTCATAATATACATCACATACAAATTTTTATTACTAGCATCAAAAATAGAAAGTCACAGCAGACAAGCAGCGGTTCTTCAAAAAACTCTTTCATTTAAGTTGCCTTTAAAAAGAGTTCAACATTCATCTCTAATAATGCATAAGATATTGATTCTTATTTTCGGTATGTATAACTCTCCGATTTTCCACAAACATATATTTTAATATATGCCTATGAGTAAGACAATGATTATATGCATGAGCATTATTTAACTAAATGAGAAGCGCATAGAAAGGCGAACTCAAAAAGACGGAACTAACCAATGTGAAAAGAAGAGAACATGAAAGAAAGATGCAAAGAGAGTCAGAGAGAGGCATATAAACTTTTCATGAATTTAAATTATTAGAGAGAGAGAGGGAGAGAGAGGGGGGCTAAGAATCGAGAGAAAACAGAAAGAAGAAAGTGTGAGATAATATTATACAATCATTGTCATTATCAAAAATACTATAAAATTCATCAAATAAACACATCCTTATGAACGCAACATGTATTCACATGTGTGTAAACCAGTTTAACATTTGTACTTGCACTTAACTTCAAGTCAAAATGATTATTAATGATTCACGTCCGGAAGCTCATACACACATTCACATAAAAGGGTTAACCTTGTCCTAGCTATTAGCTTGTATATAGACCCGTAGCTGAGCATGGATTGGCCAAGTTGGAGTCAACCTTGGACCTTGGTTGGCTTCGCATATTGTTAAGTCAAGGCCGCAATGCTTGGCAACTTTGGCCAGGACACTTGCTGTTCACTGCGCATCCTTATTACTTGTCGCCGCTCAGCTAGCTTCAAAAAAAAAAAAAAAAACTGCAGCCACAAGCCAAGTTTGCTAGGCCGCCAGCCTGCCACCCTGCCAGCCTGCTAGCCTGTTCGCCTGTCAAATAGCTGTCAAATTTGAGCTTAAATTAAACGGCTGGCTCACAGTAAAAGTTAAGCGAAGCGCAATTTCTCCAGTTGACTGGCGCGTTTTATGCTGCGTATACGCAACGTCCAAATAAAACCGCGCCCAGCAGCTGCTCTACATTAATTGCTTTCAAACATGTGGACACTGGGCCAGCTTCAGATGCATGCAATAAGCGCATGTGAAACTGTTTAATTAAACGTGTCTCAAATCTAAGCGGCGCGAATGCTTTTAAGCCGCCACAAAACACGGGCTAACAAATATGCCAGATGGGCCACAGCGGGACCCCGCCTCTCAGCGCTTTATTAGCATTTATGAATATGCCTGTGCTTGTGTGTGTGTGTGTCTGTGTGTGTGTGTGTGCCTTTAAGTGCACGACGGCGTCGCGACGTCTGCGAGAGAAAAAAAAAAACGCGCAACAAGTCGACGACTACGTTGCCAATAATGGCGCCGCCGGACTACCAGCTGTGCGTGTGTGTAGCTAGGTGTGTGCGTCTGGGTGTATATTGCTGTATACATATACATGTGTGTGTGTGCGTCTGTGTGTGTTTGCGTGAACACCAGTGGCTGTTGTCCAGAGTTAAACGCGTTACTTTAATGCCGCAAATTGTTCGAGGATTTCCACCAAAGAATTCAAAGTCGGTAAACGGGCATGACCCAAAAAGACCACGAACAGCCATGGAAGGTTTTGATAAATACTTATATATAGTTGGTATACATAAATATATGTATATACTTGATGTTATATATATATATAGTTAACAGTTAACAGTGTTTCTCTGTAGGTAAAATTATTGTTTCAACCATCATTCAATGCTTTTAAGCAATTCGGGATTAATTATCAGCAATAAATTTTACGAAAATAACATCATTTAAATAAAAAGAATCACTAATTCCTTTCAACTTGAATTAAATGCCTTAAAGCATTTTAACATATATTTTTCTTTTCATAATAAAAATAAATACGATTTTTTAATGACCATCAAGAAAATTATCTTAACGTTTTGTCAGCTAATCTAATCTGTAAATTGAAACTTGATCGATTTTGGGCACTTTTTGCGATGCTTTTGAAAGAAAAACAAACTAGCCGATGAACTTTGATGATCTTATCTAATATAATATATATATAATAAAATTGTTAGGCCAAAATCGAATGAACGAATTGTTTAAAGAAAATTGTTGAAGGTATTTTCTAACCTTAAAAACAAACATCATTAGAAGCATTCTTCAAAATAATATAGAAAACAAGTCAGAAGGCTTTAGTTGACTAGCAGATACCCTGACCCGAGCACCGAGCTGCCCTTGCGAGCACTCCAGATTCCCTCCTTAAATGTGTGTGCAGCTCTACATATATTTAGACACACATGCACACACACACCCAAGCAGACACACACAGCAGGTTGTGCTGTGCTTCTTCCCTTTGCCACAAACAAGGTGGCAAGTGCTAACTTTATTAACTTCGTCGTTTATTGGGCCATGTTTAGGAAGTAAATATTTCATCGAAATATACATATATAAATAATAAGGCCCAATATGCAACCTTAAAA
The DNA here is from genome assembly GCF_030788295.1 of Drosophila virilis. Lineage (NCBI taxonomy): Eukaryota > Metazoa > Arthropoda > Insecta > Diptera > Drosophilidae > Drosophila > Drosophila virilis. The sequence continues at coordinate 27,308,238 of NC_091543.1, read as the reverse complement.
GATGGATTGTTTTTTAGCAGAAAACGTGGGCAGATATTCCAAAAGTGAAATATTCTGCAACTTTATCTATAAGCCACACGAGAGTCTCGTATTAGCTTCAATATATAGTCAAAAGCAGCATCTTGATATCGATTTATATGGACTTAAAAAAATTTCAATTTCAAGTCTCGGTCTCTCATAAACTCTAATATGAACGCAGTCGACGGACATGACTAAATGGACTTAGCTCTTCTGCCCGTTACATACATTAACACAAAAGCATTATACCCCTTTTAGCCATTGTCAATGGATTTAGGGTACAATAAATTTCATTAGGATAATACCTTTTGATAGCATTTTCGCCAGTTGTTACAATTTACACTAAAAAGCCGTATACCGAATTCAAGTCATGCAAGCAAAATGGAATTTTCTTCAACTTTCTGCAGCTTTAATACAAGACGGCAATTCGCGTACGAACAAAAAAAAAAACAAGTAAGAGGTTCTAGTCGGGAGCTCCCGACTAGGGGATACCCTGAACCCTCTTCTTCCAACATCAAATGAATATATATATTCTATTTTAGATGCAACATATCATGTTTCGTGACGCTAGCTCCTATTATTTACCAAAATTGCCCCATCTAAAATTTCAATTCTATAGCTCATATATGTTCTCCGGTAATAGCTCCGCGCGAAGATATGACGTTCCAAAACGACATAATATCTCGGCTAATATCTCCGCGTGGAGATATGACGTTCCAAAACGACATAATATCACGGGAAATAGGTCCGCGCGGAGATATGACGTTCCAAAACGACATAACTCCGCGCGAAGATATGACATTCCATATCATCAGGTTTTTTTTTCAAAATCGAGGTCGGTGCTAAAATCGAAACTTTTTCGATTATTTTTTTTAATATCTCGGGTAAATAATATCTGATTTTACCTTTTTGAATACGGATCCCTACCATCAATTGGCATTCAAACAAACTGAACATCGACAGGTTCCAAAATGTAAAAGATGATTTGGAATGTTATATCTCCGCGCGGAGTTCTGTCGTTTTGGAACGTCATATCTCCGCGCGGATCTATTACCCGAGATTTTATGTCGTTTTGGAACGTCATATCTTCGCGTGTAGCTATTACCCGAGATATTAAAAATAAATCATCGACAAAGTTTCGATTTTCGCACCGACCTCGATTTTGAAAAAAATCGCGATGATTTGGAAGGTCATATCTCCGCGCGGAGTTATTACCCGAGATATTATGTCGTTTTGGAGCGTCATATCTCCGCGCGGAGGTATGTCGTTTTGGAACGTCATATCTCCGCGCGGAGCTATTTCCTGAGATATTATGTCGTTTTGGAACGTTATATCTTCGTGCGGAGCTATTACCCGAGATATTAAAAAAAAAAATCATCGAAAAAGTTTCGATTTTTGCACCGACCTCGATTTTGAAAACAAAAACGTGCCATTTTGTCGATTTGGGACAAAATTTTGAATTAAGCACTTATAAAATAAGGAACTTAACTCGCAATAATCATGCTGTTAAAATGCGAAGCAGACGCGCATGAATGTGTCTTTGTACATACAGAAATTCTTAAAGATGCTGCTCTATTCAATTGCGCAGTTGCCTGTAACTTTGGTTTTTTTTAACCGATCTTTATGAAATTTTCTACAGTATATCTTATTGAATCATATAATATTTGTGTATACTGAAAATGTCAATTGCATTTTAATTTTGGCTTAAATTGGTTGGCAATTATAGTTGGGTTATTAACTTGATTTATAGCTCTGGGGTGGTAGCGGAGAGGTGGCGATAGGTATAAAATGAAAGATACTTGACAAATATATATTTTAGAAGCAACATATCATGTTTCGTGACTCTAGCTCTTATTATTTACCAAAATTGCCCAAAAAAACAGGATATCAATATCGATTTTTCGATTGCTTGGAGACGGAGTAAGTTATCGATTATCGGAAACAAACTCGATCTGCGCAGGCACTAGGAGCACCTACATCTAATTTCAAGTCTATAGCTCTTATAGGTTCATAGATCATACATACGGACGGACGGACAGACGGAAATGGCTAGATTGACTCGGCTATTGATGCTGATCAAGAATATATATATACTTTATGGGGTCGGAGATGCTTCCTTCTGCCTGTTACATACATTTGGATTTTGCACAAATACAATATACCCTTATGACCATTTTTAATGGGTTCAGGGTATAAAAACGAAAACAATTAACTTCTCAGGACTTGAGTGAATGGAATCTGTTAACAATTAATAATATTAATTAATTTTTAATTTTTACTCGTGTTTCAATTGCGATAAAAACACAAAAAAAAAGAAACAGTTGCTAACCTGATTCGCGCGCACGCTCACATTTTATTTTATGTTATCTTTTACGCCAACACCTGAGATGGCTACACTCCCCAGGCCAGGAACAGAGCCAGCCGGCAGGGACGGGCGTTGGGTGCCAAAACAAATAATTGCATTGTATTTGTATTTGTCTATTAGGGTTGTGGCCATTCCCAGCGCCCTTTGCTGTGCTCTGCTGTGCTTACTGTGCGCAATTCGGGCGAGTTAATAGTCCGCAACAAGAAGAAGAAGCACAAGAACGACAGCTTAATAAATCGCTCGTAATTTAGCAAATTCCCTGCGCCAGCCAAAGCCAATTCGAATGGAGAAGGCCAATAAGAATAACCACCGCACACCACCCAGCACCACCGCACACCGCCAAACAGCAACCGACACCCTTTAACACAGTTACTGTTCAACCGAGTGAGCTGCTCGCTTAAGTTTAATATGAGCTTATTGGCTTATGGGAGGAGCGCCAAAAAGGCAAGAAGACAGAATTAAAAACACACAAAATAAAGAAAAATGGAAGTGAAACAGAAGTCATAATAATAATATAACAAATAAGCGTGTTTTAGCTGGAAATGCCAACATACATTTTCACACTTTGTGCAAAAACTAAATTTAAATAGTTCAAGTATTGGTATTGTTTTTCAGTGAATAACAAAATAACAACAACAACAAAAACACTTACAAAAATTTGTAATAAAAAATATGATTTTATCACAGGGCACAGAGCACTCACAGAGAGAAACTTACAGAACAAAAATAACCAAACCTGTTTTAACGACCGTCCTTCAAATAAGATTTCATCCCAAATAACTCAACTTAATTAGAAAACCTCTCATGGGTAATAATTACATTGATTATATTGCTTGCAGCACTCAGCAGCGAGTTGGAGAATTTAATATATAAAAAAAAGCTCTAGTTTTGAATTTAGCGAACGGGGTCTTTTGCTTTATGAGGTATACTGAAATGTTGAACTTTGATCTGTTAAATGTTTGCTTAAAACTTTGAAAACATTTTGGATGGCATATGGTTTATTAAACGAATCGCCAAGTTATATACATGCGAGGTTTTACTTTAAAAGCTTAGCATTCTATATTCTGATGTTCATATGCATTATCTGAATAACTGAATAATCGCCAAATGCAAAGATCTGTGTTTGCTAAAAAGCAACTTGTGCAGGTATCCAAGAAGTGAAATTGATTGCAACAATATCCTTAAACTTAACAAGAGCTAAGTATTAGGTTGAGTTCATGGTTAAAAACAGAATCCTCATATCGATTTCTAATACTGTATTTAAGAAACGAGCAACTCTGCGATTTGAAAAAAGCTTTCAGCACTTATTAATAAGGCTGCTCTTTTACATGACTATAAAACGGGCTTCGACTTTCACTTTATTATTGCCTGAACCTTAAACAATGCAACAACTCCAAAAAGTTAATCAAGCCATGCATTGCTTAAAAAAACAAGAGCAAATTATAATTTTTATTTTTTTTTGGCATAGCTAAGTAACTAACTACTTTTGAATTGGCTCGAACCAAAATCCGTTTTCATAGGTGTGCAAAAACTAAGTGCACGATCCGAACCTCAGGGCGGTTTATTGGTTCAACGCTCAACCGAAGCCAAGTTCATATACTTATGTTGCATTGGGTTTAAACCAACTTTACTGTTGGGCACAACTTCATTACGGCATTTTAAAACAGGATATTACAGATGGCAAGCCATGGAAGACAGTGTTGAAAATGAGAAGTAGAAATGTTACAAAGGATATTTTTCGACAGCACGCATGTGAAAGACGCCGACAACATCGATAGACACTGTCGACAATGTCGTATTGCCTGGTTGACACGTAGCACACGCCTGATGTGACATTACGGAACGTAATGAGATTTTGTGTCAGCTTTGTGTTTTGTGGCATTGGCCCTGGCTATGGCAATGGCAACTGCAATCCCGGGCCCTAAGATTTATGTACATTCAATGGTCAGTTGCGAGTTACATGTTGCATGTTGGAAGGTGGAATTAAGTGTGGTTGCTGCCACAAGTTGCCAGCTTGATTAAAATGCCATCAGTTGCTCTGGGATAGTGGGATAAGCCAACGCATAACCAGAACCGACTCGAGAAGGTTTCAAATATTAATATTATTCTCGTTAGTTAATGTCAATGCTAATGTTAATGTTAACGTTAATGTTAATGTTAGTCTGTAGAGCAAATTAATCTAACGTCATGCATTGAAAAGCGAGCAAAGGTAATTTCGTTATTTAAACACAATTAAGTACACCTTAAGGAATTATAATTGATGTCTTTCAATTTAATAAAGAGTAAAATTCTATCCATTTAAGTGAATTAAGAAGCTAAACATTTTTAATTGCTCAAAGCTTGTAGCTCAAATACAGTACCTTAGTGTAAATGCGAATATTAAAGCCCAATTATATTAAGGAGATAGACGTCGCCTGACAGCTGACTTGCCACACGGTAGCGCACAGCTGTCCCAGTAGATGGCTGAACGGAACAGAAGAGTATTGCGTAAACGACAGGAGAAGAGAGGGGGAGAGAGCAGGAGAGACGAAAGAGCCAAGCAGCCATTTGCCGCACTTAATAAATTGTCAACGGCTGCTAAATCTTGAGCAAGACTAAAAAGCTAATGTTATTGTTGTTGTTTCTGTTGTTGCTCTAATTGTGATTCTATGGCGCTGTTGCTACATCCTTGTACATTTTATTCTAATTTTTTAGCAAAATAAAAAGGAGAGAGACCCCACACAGTATATATATCCTGATCAGGTCTATTCTTTAAAATCGAATTCACTTAGTTTTAAAGCCATCAGCACTTCACTTTTCTCATGAAAATTAGGTTGTTTTATGATGAAGCTTTTTTCTTTTTAATTTTGAAGATATCTTGTAGAAAAAACATAGGAATGTTTCTTATATATCGTATAATCTGACCTAAATCAGGCTAATATATCATAAAGATTTAAGGAATGGATTCGTGGAACATAAGTTTTCAGACGGAAAGCTTGTTTATTTTTAAAAACATCTTGACAAAAGAGCCCATTTAAGAGCCCAATACATCGGAATACATTGTCATATATCTGCCACAGGATTGATCAGTCAACAAAAAAAGTATTTGAACTTTGATGATAACTTGACGAAACTTGGCAGAATTTAACTCATATACGAAAAGCTTTTTTGCTTAACAAATATCTTTTTGAAAAAATCGTATGAGCATCGGAACACTATATCCTATGGCGTCTATATGCATACTGGGAGAGAATTAGTTTCTTGAATAGTTCACATCGAAGCCAATGTCTGGTAGGGTATTTCAACTATGACATGCCGAATATAGCTGTTCTTTCTTGTTATTTCCGGTGTTGCTGTTGCTTTTACTGCTGCTGTTACTGTTACTGCTGCAATGCCATTGTCATGTACTTTTCGCAGTTGTTGCTGCTGCTTCTGCTTCTGCTTCTGCTGCTTGGTTCTGCTGCTGTCGCCTTGGCTTTTATATCAGAGCCGTTAATTGTTTCACGTTGAAATTGTCTACGCTTCTTGGCTATCTTCTGCTGGCCGGCCACTCGCTGCTGCTGTCTCCGGTCGTTTCTATTAGTTTTAATTAAACACCTGAGCGTCCATCGTGCTAATTATTGTGAATGTCCATTCGTGGCATTTCGTTTTTAATCATAGTAATTGTTGGTGCGCTTGTTATTAACAATTAAATGTTGCCTTCTGCTTTTATTTTGTTATTGTTCTGGCTCTAGCGTTTTTACACACACACACACACACACACATATATATATGTATATATATATTTTTATTTTGTCTGTTACGCAGACCAATTTAGCATTTAATCAATACAATTAAAGCCTTGGATCTAGACTGCGAACATCATTAAAAGGAATGCCAAGACAAAGAGAAAGAGACAACGGCAAAGACGACAATGACGATAACAAAAATAAACATTAAAACAGAAAAAAAAAAAAACAAAAACAAAAGAAAAAAGCAACAGCGATAAAAGGCAGCCAGCCAAGAGGCAAAACTTGTTGGGCGATTCTGTATAGCTGTCCGCCTGAGAGAGATACAAAAGCGGGATTAAAACTTTTTTTCTAGCAACCAAAATTTAAGCCACACATACACTAGAGAGCGAGTGGCAAAGAGAGAGACGGAGATAGAGTGCTGGTGTGAGGGGGTTAGGGGGTGAGGGGGTGTAGGTAGAGAGGCTCAAGTAACGCACCCGCGCACGCCCCTTATCTATGGCACAAACAAAAAATCCTACAAAATGCGCACACCAAATCCTAGGGCAGGGGCAATAAAGGCAGCGGCTGCAAGGGGGCGGGCTTGAGCACACTGTGTGTGTGTGTGTGAGAGAGAGGGGCGGGAGCAGAAGTGAAGCATGGCAAGTTTTTACGCAAATAAACGCACGTTTTTGCACAACTTTGCGCCACTTTCATTTTGTTTCGCTTGTTTTTTTTTTTTTTTGTTGCTGTTGTTGTTGCCCCTTTTTATATGCTACACTTTTTGTCTCTTGGCTGGCGAGTTTGTGCATGTGTGTGCTTTTGTTGGGCTTCCTGTTTGAGTTGTTGTTGCCAAATTCGGAACTAATGGAAAATAGTAATTACAATAATTTTGTGCCTGCTTTTAAGCCTCCATCTATTTCTGGCTTTTTGGCATTAAAAATGTGCATAAAAAATAAGAACAAAAACACGAATGCAAAAATACAAAAAAAAAAAAAACAAACAAACCAAAAGCAAACAAAACAAAATAAACATAAAGCTATTATGGTTTTAAACGAGACTACACCCCCTGCCCTGCCCCCCCTGCTGGTGTGTGGAGAGAGGGGACTGTTGGCTCTGGGGCGGCAACTTGTTTAGAGGCTCGTCTATTTGTGTGCGTGCTGCGTGAAAATTAATAATAAATCAAAATTAAATGTTTGCTTACTTGACACTTTGGCTTCCTTGCCTGGCCGTGCGCAGCTTTGCCCTTTCTCTTTCTCTTTTCTGTTTTCTGTTTTCGGTTTTCTTTATTTTTATTACTTTACGCTGCTTTTATTTTTGTTTATTATTATTTATATGCGATGCTGCTGCTGGTGACGTTCAGGTTCAGCTTCTGTTGTTGCCTTTTTTTTTTTTTTTGTTTGTATTATTATTTATTTTTTGCCTGGCTTGTAAAATGTATTTACCATGCAGCCCGAAGCCCAGTCAATTGGCTTTTGGGTACTTTCAAAATGTTGCAAAATGTTTAACAGGCAATTAATTTTATGGTAAATCACAACAGCAGCAGCAGCAGCAGCAGCAGCCGCCGCAGCGGCAGCCGCAGCCGCAGCAACCTCTGCAACAGCTGCCAACGGCAACAACAACAATGAAAGCGACAACAGCAGCAACGCATTAAATCGTTTATAAATCACTTTCGACCACTTGCACATACATTCGCACACGCACGCACGCACACACACGCACACACTGTTATGAGCTTATGTGAGTATTTCATACTTTTTGGCAGCGCAATAAAATACCATTTATTGTGCATGTGGCGAAGCTAAGGGCAAAATAAGTTTCAATTCGGCAAACAATTAATCCGCGATTTCATTTCAAACAAAAAATAAATTAAAAAAAAAAATAATTATAACAACTATAAGTCTTGGAGCTTATCAGCGAAATAACACACAGCCCAATTTTCATTTGAACAAATTCAAATTTTACTTTGCCAGCTGCACATTTCGTCTGTCCTTCAACTTTTCCCTTGCAGAATATTTTTAATAATTGTGTTTTTTTTTTTAATATATTTTCTTAGCCATGAAACTGTTCGGCCATGCGGTAAGCCAAAATTAACAGAGCCCGTTCCGTATTTAACTTTCACTTTAGTTTCGGTTCGAAGGAAGCAAAGATCGTGTTTCAATCCAGGCTGCGGCATTGTTCTCAAAGCTTTAACTGGAAACCGCTTCTTAAAACACATCAATTGCCCTGAAAGCATTCGAGCCGAAACTCTCTCTATACAAAACTTTTTAAGGCATATCGAACCCTAAAGTTCAAACAACCTTGGCACGAACCCTGGCATCTAACCATATTTCGTAGATGCCAATTTTTAGGTAGAAATCTAATTAAGCCCGCATCTTGTATATGAAAATATCTACGACTTGCAACACTCTCAGCCAAGCGGGCTGCATTAGAAAAGAAAAGTTGGCTTGCTTCACTAAAATTTTGAAAAATAAAAACAAATGGGAAATAGAGGCTCAAGCCAAAGCCTAAGTTCATGGAGGTGAAAAACCAGCTGCCCAAATCCTACCAGTCAGAAGCTCTTTTGCATTCCAATTGAAAAAGATGAAAGAAAAAAAAAAACACCGCAAAATGCTGCCGTATATGTGAAAGCGATTAATTTGCAAAGAACTCAAAACTAAATTGACTTTTGTTGCAATTAATTTTAATTTCGTTCACTTTTCATCATTTGCATGTAAATATTATTTATTTTCTTCTGGGAGCCTTTGCAATTAGTAAAAATCAATTTCTACGTTAATGAAGATAATTATGAAAAAAATTCCTGCACTCATTAATGATGAACAAAAAAAAAATCGTTTGGAATTTCGCGTCAATTGCTTTAATTGAATAAATCAAATATTGCACGGTATTTCAGTAGCAAAACTATGCCAAGTATTTGCTGTCAAACAAAAATCAGAGCAAAAGAAACATTTTTACCCTAATTAGGCATATAAAAAATATAGTTGACGGTATTTCAGAATAAAAACTGTACAAAGTATTTACCGAGAAATCCGATATGATAGTAAAAGAAAAAATTGTTGCGTTGATTAAGTATCGAATATGGAATAAAAAATTCGAAATACGAAAAATTGTGAGGTAAGGTATTTATTTTCACAAAAATGGTTGCATTCATTAAGAATACAATTTCAATAATTATGCCAAATGCAAAAGCATGCAGAAGCATGACAAGCCCGGATGGATTCCAGATGAGCTGTCCCTATGAGAAAGTTTTTTGGCAGCCGAACAACAAGGATACAAACTTCAAGCCCAGCCTAATTAGACAAAAGCCCCAGCCACAGACGAAAAAGTTGGGTACACATTTTGTAACTATGTGAATGCTTAACTAGGTAGAATTATTTAGGATATGTTCAGCTTTAACAACAGGATGAACTCCTTTTCAAGGAAGTCTTTAAGAGAGCTGCCCAACTATGCAGTTAACCATTTGTTTGACTCAATTCTTTTGCTTTTTCCTATTGAAATATATATTTATAGTAGGAATACATTGCGTATCGAAATAGGATCAAAAGATCAAGAGATTCACAAATCGGAAGAGGTGCATAGCTCCTAAATTTCTCTGTAAATTTCTTAGTAAAGCATACAAATTTCTGAGCCCTAAACTGTGGACAATGAATTAAATCGAAACGAACATCAAGTGAAAGCCTAAAATTTAAATATTTCTTTAAAAAACAGCATCAATAATAATATTATTTAATATCAAAGTGAGAAAATACACATGCTTTTTGTATTTGTATTACGTTTACAATTCACAGCTTTAAAAAAAAATGCTCTTAAAAAGTATGTCCTCAATCCCATATAAATCAAATCTTTGAATTTTTTAGGTTTTTTTTTTCATTCTTCTTTTGCTTTTCTGTTGCATTTATCAATTTGATTTATTTGCTTTTATCACTTGGCATAGTATTTATGCGTTCGCTTAATTTATTGCTTTGCCAGCATTAAAAAAAAAAATCCAAAAAAAAAACGTATCTTAACACATTTAAAAAAAAATAATGCAATTTGAAAATTTTGCGCTCACCGTTAGATTTCAATTCACTGCGAGATTAACCGTTAAACTCAAACTCAAATTGCACACTGGAAAAGTCGACTTGGAAAATGTTGTGTTGCTTTTGTGCGGGAAAAAAAAATGTTGTAATTCTTTTGAAATAATTCAATTAATTATATTAATTAACTTTACGTTAAGATTTGAATTTTTTTCTTTATTTTTTGTTAATATTTTTTTTTTTTTTTTTTGTTTTGTGATTTGATTTAGTGTGTACGGTTGTGTGTGTGTGTTTGAGTGTTTGATTCTTGGATTCTGCTCCTAACGAAAAATTTCAACTGGTTGTCGCGAGGCTGCTCGAAGCGGAGTGAAGTGTTGAATATGCTGCACGGCAGCGCCAACTCTGGTTTCTGTGGCCAGCAGCGACGACGATGAGCACGAGAATGACGCGACCAACGATGGCCACGGCGAGACGAGCCAACGAGTCGGCCGACGATGGCGAGGACGATGCCAAACGACGGGACTGACGAGGATGTGGACGAGGGCGAAGTTGAGGATGAGCATGAGGGCAAGGACGAGGACGAAGTGCGAGTACGAGGACGCAGACGAGGCCGAACGAGGCGACAGCGACGACAATGAGGGGCACGAGAAGACAGCGGCTCGGAGATGGCGTCTCGAACTCAAATCGCTTCAATTTCAGTTTGATGACACGGGCTGGGCACGGCCTGTGATGGGGGCCGGCGGCGGCGGCGCGCAATTGCTGCAGCCTCATCAGCATGCTAGTGTTGGTGTTAAGGACATGGTCGTATCCTGTGCGTGTGTATCTGCCAGCAGAGACGCAACAGTGCCGACAACGTCGAGCCCTAAGCGGCGGCGGCGCCAGCAACAACAAGTGGAACTACATTTGGCCATTCGGCTTTGGCTTTGTGCATTCGGCAAAGCGCGCACGCACACACGCACACACGCCCACACGCCCACATACAGACACACACACACACACACACACACACGGACATTCGTATTTTGTGTATTCGCTCTATGCGAATCGTTTTCGGTTTCAGTTTTGCTTTACCTTCATTTTTTTTCCAGCTCAGCTGTACACGAGCAACAAAAACTAAACAACAAAAAAAAGAAGAAAGCACAATTTGGCCAAATAGCCAAAAAGCTTCCGCTGGGTGGCGCCACCAGCTTAAGCATGCCTCAGCCAAAGCAGTCAAAAAACTTAAAAACCAACAAAATACAACTAATAGTACTCTGGCCGTGAGTGCCCGACTATAAGATACCCTGAACCCACAGCGCCGAGCTGCCGTTAAAAATATTCTTGCTTCTTTCTACAGATACACACACATACTCACACATGCACACACACGCACGCACGCATAAACGCATAGAAACACCGCGCTGGCACACAACGCTTGTGCTGCTGCTTTCCTTAGCCCGATGCTGTGGAAAAAGCTTTCTTTTTGAGCCATCCATGATATGTCTTGAGAGGCCAATATTCAAATAGTTCCTGAGTTAGGCACTTTCCTACATACGCCCAGGCAGACGGACGGACAGAGAGGAAGACAATCGCAATTGCTTTCTTTTGCTTGTTACACTCACTGACACAAACCATTCTACCCTTTTGAGTGAATTTCAATTTGTACAGGGTATGAAAAGCATAAAAAGCTGTAAGCACACTCACACATGCACTTGAGATTTGATAAGGCCAAATTTTGGCCACAATTGAATTGTTGTTGCTTTCTCTTCTCTAATTTTTTGCCAGCGCTTTGCTTCTAATTATTTTATGCAAATGAACCGAGAACAAGAGAACAAGAAAGAGGGAATGAGAGTGTTTGGCATTAGGTGAGTGCATGAGCAAAAAATAATCTCCATTGTTGTGATCTCTGCATTTCGTACAGAAATAAACCGACAAGTTGTTCAAATTTTCAGTTGTCTTTTGACTTTCGTTTAGAGAAGATCTTTTTATGGATTTACTGTTCCTTAGCCGGCGCATTTATTTGGGCGATGGCAGCCACGAGTTGCCCCTCAACGGTGGCATCATTGTGGACACGGGCGGCATCATCAGACGCGGTAAGAGGATGGGGCTCAATCTCGCAACCTTTTGCCCATTATAAGGTGGAAAAAATACTTATTTATACACTGTGTTAAGTATGACACTTGTTTGGTTTTATTTAATTTTAGGTTTCTCTTGACTGCCAAAAAGCTATAGAGAGTGGGCAAGCAGAGAGAGAGAGACAGAGAGAGAGCTAAAATTGTTTGTGTTTATAGCAGCAGCTCGTGAATAGAATCTATATATTATGCGTTTCGTTCACTTCCAGTGCGAATGCTTTCGACTCCAGTCTCGCAAAGAAAGTGACACTCGCCCAATGCTTAAACTGGTTGCGAATTGTAAGGCATGAAGTAGCGGAACGAAAGCAAAGCATCAGTTCATTCTCTGTGTGTTTAACCCTAATGGAACTACACACTCCAGCAACGTCAGTCCTGTCCTCTTCTTTCGTAACACATTGATCTTAAAGATTAACTTAACTTTCCGAGCAAAATCAGTTCACTCCACGTTGTCGATAGCCCAAGAGCTTTTTAATTTAAGTTTTTGACCGTATCTTGGGACTTACATGAGTTGTACAGCAAATTTAGATTATAGGCGTTCGTAAGGTATACACAATATTGATATTTTTAAATATAAGCTTTGGTGAAAATATTCAATTTTGAATATGCTACTTTGTTTATAAAATAAAGCGCATGATGCAAGATTTATAAGTATAGAGAATCATTAGGTTATTGATGCATCCACAAAACAGCTTTAATATTGTAACAAGTAATCTCTAGATATAACTGTTTGTCCTGATTGACTGATTGACTGACTGACTGACTTACAGACTGAATAACTGACTGACTGATTGATAGACTGACTGACTGACTGACTGACTGACTGACTGACAAGGCGCAAATTCATTTGAGGAGTGTTTCACGCTTTTCGGAAAATTCATTTTTTCTTTGCGAAAATGAGAGTCAAAGATTTGGTGGGTAAGGTTTCCCGTTTCAATCATTTCTAAAGTTCTTTATGAAAAAATTACTTGTGACTTGTTTCACACTTTTTGCAGAATCCAAGCTTCCTCGAAGGAAATTGTGGACCAAAGCTTTTTGAGCGAAGTTTACGTTTCGTCCAATCGGCTTAAAACTACATAAGAACTTTATGAATGCTTGAAACGGGTGAAACAGGTTATATTTAAAGGGATAATCACAAACTTGGCTCTTATTATTATTAAAAATAAAATAAAACATATAATAGATAGCTAGTGTTGTACTGTCTTAAGTTCATCTATTTGAATTTGTTCAGTTTTAAGTCGATAAAAATTAAATGCGCTCCAGACATTGATTTAATGTACATATATCTGCAGCCTCTATTCAAATAAAAGAGTAGTCTATTTGATTAAATCACAAATTGATCGTTTATGCACATTCATGCACAGTTTATGAAACAAACAAAACAAGAGGTATGCACTCCAGATTGAAAGTAAAGTAAATACAGTGCAGTTAAAACAAAAATGTAATAAAGTGATGCATAAAAAATCGAAATAAAAAACTGCATGAATGAAAAAACGCATAAAGCTTACCTACAGCTTTTATCCTAATGCATTAAAGTGAAATATTTGGTTGTGCCAATAGCAAATATTGTTTGCCAAACTCGTCCATTTGCATTGAAAATTCACAATATAAAAACCAATTCCAATTTCTCTGACAAGTAAATATTACTTGTAGCCACAATGAGGGGAAAACCCCTCTAGACTGACGTACATATTTCAGGGAAAAAAAAAGAAACACAAAACTAATTGCAAATTTTTGTTTTTGCCAAAATGTAAAGATTGCATAAAATTGTGTTAAATGAATAGAATTTCTTAAAGGATTCTGAAAATTCATAAATCAATTCGATGCCAAGCAAAAAGTACTAAGAATTTGGCATTTTGAGAAATTAGATCTTCCACGAATCTGTTTTGAAATAATGTTAGACAAATGTTCAAATTCTGCAGATTGAAAAAACTAATTGCTTATACTATATATTGAATATTGATTGGGAAATATCGGAATGTTGTATATTACATTAAATTGAAAAACTCTTTAGGCCCTCTCTCTGTCTCGCTCTATCTCATGTTCATGTTACATTTGCTTTCAGTCCTACGCACAGCGCAAGAGGTGAACACCTATCTATATAATACGGAATCGGAAGCTGTCTATGATTTTGGGGATCTTCTGCTGATGCCGGGTCTAATTGATACGAATGTGCACATCAGCGAGCCAGGCCGCACAGACTGGGAGGGATTTGTGTCGGCGACTAAGGCGGCAGCCGCTGGCGGTTTCACCACCATCATCAATCGGCCCACGTGAGTAACTGCCAGATTGTGGCTAGCGCCTGGCTGCTAGAGCTCCTACAAGCCTATCTACAGTTAAACGCCCGCAGCAATGCCACGCCTACCACAGTAAACGTGCAGGCGCTCAAAGCAAAAACCAGCACGGCACGCGGCAAAATTTACGTGGATGTGGGCTTCTGGGGCGGTCTGGTGCCCGGCAACATTGATCAGCTGGCGCCGCAGCTCGCGGCCGGCGTGGTGGGACTACAGTGCACACTCTATGGCAGTGCACCGCCTGTCGGCGAGGAATTCGCAGCGATCAACGAGGCCCAGCTCGTCGAGGCGCTCAACCAGCTAAACAAGGAGCACGAAACGGATGCGGTTATAGCGGTAGCTACTTATATGTGTACAACTACTACTAACGAATTATAATGATTCGATTTACGGATCGTAAATCAACTTCCTCAAGCCTCAAGCCTTGTGCCAATGTCTATAACAAGCAGAAGGAGCCTTCTCCGATCCCAGCTGACTCAATCTAGCCATGTCTGTATCTTTGGCTGTCTGTCAGCTGAATCTAAATATTTCAATTTTAAACGTAGATCGTCAAATAATATAATAATAATAGTTATAGAAGCCAAAATGGGTATATAGACTCTCGTATAGTACACGCAGATTAAATCATCGATAAGTAGCTCGTCTTTCCTCATTTTTTTTTATCTTTATTTCAACACTTCACAATCCTTTCGCTCTGACCAACCGCTCTGACTACCACTCCCACGCAGAATAGTCTTGCACTTCGGAACATTATTCAAAACCAAATGTGAATTCCGATGGTTTGCAGCCTTGATACAGCTATATATATATACATATATATGCATAAATATCTACCAAATCAGATGAAATGTATTTGTCCTTACAGTTCCACGCCGAGCTGCCAAACAGTGAGGCCCTGGTGCTCCCGGATGACGACTCGTGCAAATGTTATGCGAATTTTCTGCGCACACGACCCGCCAGCATGGAGCTTTCGGCGGTGGAGCTAATCTGCCGTGTGGCCGCACAGCATCCAGAGCAACGCTATCACATTATGAATCTGTGCTGCGCCGAGGCGCTGCCCGTGCTGGCAGCGAGCCGGCGACAGGCGGGCACACAGCTGACGGCGGAGACGTGTCCACATTATGTGGCGCTCAGTGCGGAAGAGGTGCCCGATTGCGGCACCGAGTTCAAGACCTGGCCACCCATCAGAGAGCGCGCCAATCAGGCGCTGTTGTGGCAGGCGTTGCGGCAACCGGACGCCGCGCTACAGCTGATCGCCAGCGATCACTCCTCGGCCACGCCCGGCGCCCGTTGTCTGACCTATGGACGCGGGCGTGGCAATTTCATGAACGCCTGGCCGGGCATCAGTTCGCTGCAGCTGAGCCTGCCCGTGGTGTGGACGCGCGGCCAGCAGGAGAAACAGCCACTAAGCATAGCCGAGGTGCATCGCCTAATGTGCTGGCAGCCGGCGCAGCTCTGCGGCCTGTCCAGTTTCAAGGGTCGCATTGCCGAGGGCTACGATGCCGACTTTTGCATCTGGCAGCCCGATGAGCAGTTCACCGTCACGTCCGAGGATCTGTTCGCTGCCCACAAATCGTCGACGCCCTATGCCGGCCAGAGGCTGAGCGGTGTGGTGCATGCCACGGTGGTGCGCGGCCTACATGTCTATCAGCAGTACGAGGGATTCGGACAGCCGCTGGGCAAGGTTCTGCTGCGCAAGAGCAGTCGTAAGCTAGTCAAGTTTGTTCGCCTGTGAAGCTAAACTTTGTTAATTAAACAAATTGCGATTGGACCAAATAAATATCTTCTCTTTTTCCCTTTTTTTTTTTTTTGTTTGTTTGTTGCTTTTGAGTGGGCGCATGGGTGGCAAGTTCTGTTGCTGTCGGCGTAATCATCAGACCAAATACGAGCCCCGCTGCGGCTGGTTGCTTGTCCGCCTCCTTCAGCTGTTCGTCGACTCTTTTATGAGTCGTGCAACAAGTTGTCGCATGGCAACGTTGTGCAAAGACCCACACACGCCTCTGCTCCTATACCCTACACACACTAGCCCCTAAACTCTACCACCTACCCGCTGTGCATGTGTATGACAGCTTAAGTTTGCTTTTGCCAGGCGTCAACTCAATTTTTGCACCAGACTTGTTTACCCAAGCGGATGCCATCTAGAGCGGAACGCACATGTGTGTGCGCGTGGCATGTGTACTCATGGCCTGGTTTATGCATGGCGACTATGCGTGATAATCAAATCACAAATGAGCCCCAGTCAAAATGTTTTCTTTGCCCAAGACCTGTATAAACATTATCTCAACACTTGCCTTGTAAGGGATCTGGACAGCGGCTCTAGTTATTGAGATAGTTAACTATTTTTGCAATCAGAGAGAAGCATCGCATCCCGATATCCGATATTAAATAATATACATATCCATGTCAACGTTATTTCATAAGCGTTATTTAGCCTGATTTCATTAACAAAAACCTATTCATTATACTTTCTTAAATTATTATTGAGTTTGTTCTTCAGCTAGGCTTCCCACCTGAAGACTTCCCCTCTTAAGCAGTAGTCGGAAATACTCTTAAGTGCCTGAGTAGGGTATACCCTGAACCTTCTGCTAACAGCACCGAATGCAGCATGCTCTTTAAAATTAATTAGAATTGCTTTGTGTATTGTACTAGAAGTCACATGTGAAATGTGTGGACTTGAAGTCTTAAGGCAACGAGATTCGCTTAAAAAATAGATTCGATATCAACTTTTATCGACTGGCAATAACGAGCTCCACTCCTCAATATCTTATCAGCACCAGAGTATCGGATCAAAAGGTCTATAGAAACAATGACAGATTAAAATGAGTATTTTTATGGAAAACTTTTCAGTTTCCCAATTCTGCACGCATATGCAAGGGTATAAGCAAGGGTATTTTATTCGTTTTGACATCATTTTGGTCTTTTTGTAAATAACTTAATGTATTGCATGCGGTAAGAGAATAAAATATATTTAATAATATATAGTTTACCAGAAAATCTTATGCAATATTCACGGCATAAACGTGACCAAAACGTGCTGAGTATAAGCAATAACATGTAAAAAAGAAAAGGTCCTTTGACGCCCACGAAAACGTTACGGATAGGTAAAAAAAAAAAAAAAGGAGTAAATAAATTTTTACTGCCCGATCGAAAAACGTAATTGAAAATTTTACGAATTCTAAGAAGTGCACAATGGCAATAACATAATATCTATGCTAGGCAACATACACAGCATAAACAGCGCATTTTATAAAGTTGAGAGTTTAGTTTGACCAAAGAGTTGGTTTTTATTATGTTAACCAAATCCCCTCCCTGCCGATCCCCGCTGCAGAATGCACAGTCAGGGGGCTTATGCACTAGCTTTGATTTCTTTGTGAAGGTATCTGACTGTGGGCCGCCGCCTGCTGGCTTTTTATACCCTGCATCCATTAAAAATAAGTATAAGGGTATATTGTATTAGTGCAAAATCCAAATGTATATAACAGGCAGAAGGAAGTATCTCCGACCCCATAAATGTAAATGCAATTGACTTTTTGAGTATACACAAATATTATATGATTCAATAAGATATACTGTAGAAAATTTCATAAAGATCGGTTAAAAAAAACCAAAGTTATATACAACTGCGCAATTGAATAGAGCATCTTTAAGAATTTCTGTATGTACAAACACACATTCATGCGCGTCTGCTTCGCGTTTTAATAGCATGGTTATTGCGACTTTTTTCTATTTTGCTATTTAAGTTCTTTTTTTTATCATAAGTGCTTCATTCAAAATTTTGACCCAAAAACCGAAAACCGAAACTTTTTCGATGATTTACTTTTAATATCTCGGATAATAGCTCCGCGCGGAGATATGACGTTCCAAAGCGACATAATATCTCGGGTAATAGCTCCGCGCGGAGATATGACGTTCCAAAACGACATAACTCCGCGCGGAGATATGACGTTCCAAAGCGACATAATATCTCGGGAAATAGCTCCGCGCGGAGATATGACGTTCCAAAACGACATAACTCCGCGCGGAGATATGACGTTCCAAAACGACATAATATCTCGGGAAATAGCTCCGCGCGGAGATATGACGTTCCAAATTGACATAACTCCGCGCGGAGATATGACGTTCCAAAACGACATAACTCCGCGCGGAGATATGACGTTCCATAACGACATAATATCTCGGGAAATAGGTCCGCGCGGAGATATGACGTTCCAAAACGACATAATATCTCGGGTAATAGCTCCGCGCGGAGATATGACGTTCCAAAACGACATAATATCTCGGGAAATAGCTCCGCGCGGAGATATGACATTCCAAAACGACATAATATCTCGGGTTAAAGCTCCGCGCCGAGATATGACGTTCCAAAACGACATAACTCCGCGTGGAGATACGACGTTCCAAAACGACATAATATCTCGGGAATTAGCTCCGCGCGGAGATATGACGTTCCAAAACGACATAACTCCGCGCGGAGATATGACGTTCCAAAACGACATAATATCTCGGGAAATAGCTCCGCGCGGAGATATGACGTTCCAAAACGACATAACTCCGCGCGGAGATATGACGTTCCAAAACGACATAATATCTCGGGAATTAGCTCCGCGTGGAGATATGACGTTCCAAAACGACATAACTCCACGCAGAGATATGACGTTCCAAAACGACATAATATCTCGGGAATTAGCTCCGAGCGGAGATATGACGTTCCAAAACGACATAACTCCGCGAGGAGATATGACGTTCCAAAACGACATAATATCTCGGGTAATAGCTCCGCGTGGAGATATGACGTTCCAAAACGACATAATATCTCGGGTAATAGCTCCGCGCGGAGATATGACGTTCCAAAACGACATAGCTCCGCGCGGAGATATGACGTTCCAAAACGACATAATATCTCGGATAATAGGTCCGCGCGGAGATATGACGTTCCAAAACTACATAGCTCCGCGCGGAGATATGACGTTCCAAAACGACATAACTCCGCGCGGAGATATGACGTTCCAAAACGACATAACTCCGCGCGGAGATATGACGTTCCAAAACGACATAATATCTCGGATAATAGCTCCGCGCGGAGATATGACGTTCCAAAACGACATAATATCTCGGGAAATAGCTCCGCGCGGAGATATGACGTTCCAAAACGACATAATATCTCGGGAAATAGGTCCGCGCGGAGATATGACGTTCCAAAACGACATAATATCTCGGGTACAAGCTCCGCGCGGAGATATGACGTTCCAAAACGACATAACTCCGCGAGGAGATATGACGTTCCAAAACGACATAATATCTCGGGTAATAGCTCCGAGCGGAATATATATATATGCATTCGAAGTTAGAAGAAGAGGGTCCAGGGTATCATCTGGTCGGGAGCTCCCGACTAGAACCTCTTACTTGTTTCATGTGTATTTGTGCACATATAACTGTCACACACACACAGGCACAGCTGGAGCCCTACACTGAACTGTGCGGCACACAATTTTTATTTAATAAATACCTCACTTCCTGCACGTAACACACACACACACACACACAGAAGTTGATTATCCGGCAGTTGTTGACACTCTGTTACCCTTGAATAGAGAAGGGCATGGAAGACTTTATTATAAATCGAACCAAAAGATAACCAAATATATAGATCTACAATATATATAGAGAGCTGAGGCTCTGCTCAGCTTTTAATTAATTATAATATTACTCACTTAAGTGACTTTTGATGTTAATTGTCATTTCAAATTAATTTAAATAAATGAAAATCTCTGCTTTTAAGCAATTATTTAAAAGTGTCCTCAAAGATGAAAAGTAATTAACCTCCTTTAGTTATTAATTATAATTAATTACCAAACCCAGCTTATACATTCAAGACTAGAAAAAGGGTATAGTCGCAGTCGTACACTGCCGTTGAGCTGCTGTTCTGGTTACCCTGCGCCGCCGGGTCTGGTGCTGATTCCACTCCGGGTTAGCAGGTTTGTTTGGGCAGGTAGGCGGCATACGTCAGGCCATCATGGATGTCCATGCCATGTCAACCTGATAAATGCGTGGGCGCTGGCCAGCGGGTGGTTGGGTCTTGGGACTTGACGCTGATGCCAGCTTTCGGTTATAAATGTATTACGTACAGTGCTTGACGCGCATTTCTTATTTAATAAATGCCCGAAGCAGTTCACTTTCAAATCACATTACTGCCGCAGCTGAGCAGTAAATGGTGGATGGGCGAAATTGAGGTGGGGGCGGGGTCGATTCGTTGGCGGTGAGAAAGTAGGACTCGGCTTGGCGGACGTTGGTGCTGCGGCTGGCGCTGTCAGCTGCTCACGCCACGTTATGCATAACACGCAACACACGGCGTATGCGTAATATGTGCAACGTGTATAAAGTATACGCCACATGAGCCATGTATAAACGCGTCTCCGCCAAATGCTCAATGTATCTTTGTCAACTGAAGCAGCAGTCAGCTTGCTTACATAAAGGTGAGCGTAACAGGGCGTGTATGCGATGCCTGTGATTGTTATATTACGCATACGCCAAGTTGTCATATTGGAAACTTAGCTTCGTGGTTTGCGGTCGGCAGGGCACTTTTTTTTCACCAACCCTTTCACAGGGTATTACACTTATGTCATGACATGCGTAACGCATATAGTAGATGGCCACATCATAAAGCATATATATTCTATGCGAGTTTTTTGTCGCTGACAACACATGTGTCGCTGTCGGCCGGACTTGAACTTTAAATCATATAAATGTCAGCGGAATGGTCGGTCAAATATTGAATGCATGCCTGAAAAACTTTTTTGTTTTTCATGATATTGACATTTACACATGCCTCTCCGAATCGACCAACTTTATTACAAATATAACTCTATAAGTACAATCGATTGCAAATAAAGGGTATTTACTCTTCCCGTTAGCAATGCGATTCGCTGCAAGTGTGTGAGTCGGTGTTGCGGTTGACGCAGGTCAAATTTTTTGCCAACTAATCAACCGTTAATTGACAGCCTGAACGTATGCAACTGATTTGTGTTTGACAGCCAGCTGCCATTTGGCACGCATGTGCGAGCGAGTTAGGCGCGCTTAGTGTCTGTGTGTGCAAGCAAGTCGGCAAGCTACGTCACCGTTGCGTCGCGTCTCTGCTGCGCCGCACGTCATAACGAGAACAACAATAACGTACGGTACGCAGCGCTGGCAGCGATAACGGCACGGCCGTAAACATAAAAGCAGCACAAAACGTCGCCGCGTTCTCAGTTGTGATTGTGGCTCTCTTTCTTTTAGCATGTATGTGCTTGCCTCTGTGTGCCTCTGTGTGCCTCTGTGTGCCCCTGTGTGCCTCTGTGTCCAAGTGTAAATGACCAACACAAGTTTGCACATGTGCTTGTATGTAGAACTTGACTTTTGCGTTGGGCATTTAAATATATTTCAAACATGTGTCGTGTTGCTTTGCCTGAGTAGGCGCCCAAGCTAACGGGCGTGAGCGAGAGCGCCAGACAGAAAGCAAAAGATTGAGAAAGGTGAGTGTTAATGTTGGAAACGCCGGCATCGGCATCGACATCGACATCGACATCGACATCGACGTCAGCGTCAGCGTCAGACACCGTGACTTTGACGTGGCGACGATAACGTTTAACGCTCTTGTTTTTGCCATTATTGTTTGTGTTGCTTTAATTGTTGCTGCCGCTGCACTACAAGAAGCTGCAGAGCACACGGCAAAGCACAATAATTACGAAACAGCCGAGGGACCACACAAACACATGCAGCTTTGCATACATACGTACATGTATATCATTGCAAACATACACATATGCATGCATACATGCGTATCAGTAGCTGTCAGAATATTCTAAGCACGACTCAAATACATTTACCTACACCAAATTGAGGCACTGTCTAACATCTGATACATATCATGTGCATACCTACATACGTATTTATGTTTGCCATCGGAATAAACATAAAATTTCTGGCATTTAATTTGCCTATCAATTATATAATATATATATATATATATATAAGTACATATTTATGCACATAAAAACATACATACATATGTATGGCATGGGCGACACGCCATGAAAATCTGTTGCCGACTACGTGACTCACTCGCATGCAGAATTACATTTTACATTACCTGCTATGCCCATCTCTCGCATTGAGTTCTTCGTTTATTGCTTTGTATGCTGTCCGTAAATGTTTTACTTACTACACATAGACGTACTCTGCGTACTGTCTGTTATTCAAATATGTTTACATTCAAATATTATGCTGGGAAAACCCTAAAAATTATGTTAATTATATGTTATTACACTTTGAACGATTATTATTTTTATGGCCGCTGCTCAGAAATTACACGAAATATAGTTTATTTTAAATTGTCGATAACTCACCCTATTCTCCTGTTTTTCTGCCAAGCCTTGGAGTTTATAAGACCTGAAGTTATCAAATTTGGTTTATAGGAAATCTCAGAGTATGAACACGACTAGAATATTTACCCTTGTTTTCCTCCTATACACATACATATATACACATGGTTACCATATTATTGTGCTGAAAGTTCATAGGATTCGGAGAATGGACCTAGAAAAGCCCAGAGCCCATTGCGATAGAATTTCCAAAAGTTTTGGCAGGGTATCTGCTAGTCGGGCACGCCCGAACAGTGCACTCTTATTTTAAAACATGATAATAATAATTTATTCTATTCCAGAAATTGAGTTTCCAATCTATTTGTTGTGTCGCGTGTGCAAAACGGGCGTATTAGTTTTGAAGTGATCAACGTTTTATTTTCATTTTTTTAACAAATTATTTTTCGTGAGTGTCGCAACACGAAAGTAATTCAATTTGCTAAGCAGGCACGCGCACATCGCTAACCGACTGCTGCCGCTGCTGCCGCTGCTGCTGGTGACGTGTGCTGCGGCGACTTCGACGTCGACGTTTGTACATGGTCGTCGCGTCGTGGCCGCTTAGTCAGTCAGCGGCGTCAGTATTGCTTTTCAGTTCGGCTACGTAAAGCGGCGTCAGAGGCAGCAGCAGCGACGAGCAGCGGCCCCCAAACCAGCAACAACAATAGCCAGCGCAATTAGCAGCAACAACACTCAGTTAATTGTCGGTTGCGGCGTCGTCGCGTCATCGAGCGCCGGCAGCAACAGCAACAGCAACAGCAACAACTACAACTACAACAACGACAACGACAAAAGGTGACGATTGCAGCCCACTAAAGAATAAGAAGCAGCGCGCACAAATTTTGGGCGCCAAAAAAAAAAAAATATTATAACCGTATCAGAATATCAAATCAGCAACAACAACAACTACTACTCAGGCACTAGTGTTTCAATGTATGTGTGCGTGCGTCTGTGTGTGTATGTGTGTGAGTGACATTTTTTTTTTTTTGTTGAATACAATATTTGCGCGCTTTTAATGTGTAAAATATTTGTGTACGAAATTAAGCAAGTAATTATAGCCGCGCTCTCTCCCGCTCGCTCTCTCTCTCTCTCTCTCTCTCGCGGTGACTGGCACTTACGCCTTAGTGGGAGAGCGCCAAACGGTTAACAACAAAAACAACAGCACATGTATATTTATATGTATATGCTAATATACATATATATTTATATATGCATATGTATGTATGTATATTTGTGTATATAATATCTATGTATGCACATATGTACACGCGTATAATGTATTGTAATCAAATCGGCTAAACAACAAAAATCTTGACGTAATCGCAACACAACGAAAAGAAAACGAAAAACGAAAAACGTAAAGAAAAAAAAAAATAAAAAATAAAAAACCAACAACAAAATCAACTGCGCTCATAAAGGCAAGCAACAACAACAAAAACAACAACAGGCGCAACAGCAAAAGCTGTTTGTTTTCTTTTACCCCCTTTTTTTTTCTTTTTGTTTTTGTTTTTGTTTTTGTCTTTGCTTTTGTTATTTAGTGATGTTATATTGTATTGTTGTTAAAACATCTCATTAAGCGGCTTGCAAAAACTGCAAATTTTTAGCCGTTACGCGAAATTTGTTATTGCCTTCTTCGTGGTGAATTTCATTGTTATTAGTCAGCAGCAGCAGCAGCAGCAACAACAACTACAACAACAACCAGAACAACAACAACAACTGCCGAACAGCGGGTAAGATATGATTAGAGGCGGGCGAGGGTGTGGCACGAGCACTAGACAGAAGTGTGCACTTAATGACCCTCTTCGCGGGTGTTAACGCATTTTTAATGCACACAACAGCTAAAACAAAAACACAAAAACAAAAACAAAACAAAAACAAAAACAAAAATCAAAAACAAAGCCAGGAAGAGCTAAGCAGAAGGTCATTCACTGAAATGAATGAACTGTGGAATCTAATAGATAATCAATTACTTATGTGCCAAAACTAAAAAAGTTTTCAAAAGTTTTTGCGACATCTGTAATTGAATTTCCATTAAGATGCCTTCTTCAACAACAGCGTAAACAGTTATTCCATATTCAAAAAAAAAAAAAAAAACGCCAAAAAACGATTTAAAAAAAAAAATCCACTAAACAAAATTAATTCAAAAACGTATTTTTTTAATTTGTTTTGCAAATTTGGAAAAAAACAAAGATTTTTTTAAAATTCACTTAAGCCTCAATTCACGCTTTTTGCCAAATTCACTCGCAAAAAGTTGATTCCATTTTTATTTTGAACATATTTTTGAAGAGCGAAAACTCGTTTTAACGATTTTTCACAAAAGTGGAGTATCGAGGAAATAGACTGTTAATTTCTATCCGAGAAACAAATTAAACTTAATTTTCACATTTCTCTGCTGTCGGGATTATCCTCGAATCTTCGAATTTGAATACAGCATAAGACTAGAGGACGTTCAAATATTGCGGCATGTACAACAAGTAGTTTGCGATGTCCATAGAGGGCGAGAGGTATTCCCTCGAATGCGCCCCCTTAAATGCAGATAATTGCTTTTCCAGTATTACCGATAAGTGTGGAGCTTATTGTAGTGAGTATTTATGACCCACACTGGGCATTAGTCATGCCTCGCACTAGATCCCGATCGAGACACAACCATAAAAGCGTGCAAATTCAAGACCTTATCGAAAGGCCTCATATATTCCTTCTATTCCATCTACGCGAGCAGAGCTGCTAACCAGAAAAGCAATATGGCAATAAGGAAAACGATTAGAAAATGAGGCAAAGACTTCAATTGTGATTGTGATCAAAAGTTAATTAGTTCGATTCAGAATCGTTATTGTCTTTGTGATACTTGACTCTCTCAGGTTATTTTAAAAGAAATGTCAAATAAATTGACTGATTCCCTA
Organism: Drosophila virilis; assembly: GCF_030788295.1. NCBI lineage: Eukaryota > Metazoa > Arthropoda > Insecta > Diptera > Drosophilidae > Drosophila > Drosophila virilis. The sequence goes on along the minus strand of NC_091543.1, from coordinate 27,282,458 downwards.
TATCGATATCCATATATTGGCTTGTTAGAGCCAAGTAGCTGAAATTTGTACTAATACCTTTATCTGGGCTCGAAAGTTTGTATTAAATACATTGACAACGCGGAGTGAATGTGACATCATGAGTCTGCGAGACGTCGAACTGGCAAGCGGAAGGTCGCCGGTTCATTATTGTTTATTTAGTTTGTTTAGTTTGCCATTCAAAACACAAAGAAAAACTGAATGATAAACTCTAAGAAATGGCAAATGAATGGCTACTAACAAAAAACAATGCTGTCAAATGTATCCTGGCATGCCCCAGGCAATTGAGCACGAAGTCCTGTGTCCAAACACACGAGACAAGGCAAGACACATTTCCTACATATATATATAATATATATATGTGTGTGTGTGTGTGTGTGTGTGTGTGTGTGTGTGTGTATTTTCAATTTTAATTTGAGCCAAAAGCCTTTTTATATCTCTTGTCCGTTTCATTCCTGAGCTTGTCTCATGTGTCTGGTCCACACAAAATACAATTCATCAAGACCTCATTGCAAGAGTTTTTGCCATTAGGTCTGGGCTCCTCTTCCTGTTGATGTGCGCTCCTTAAATAATCGCTGCCATATGTTTAGTCGAATGTTTATTCATCAATTAAACACAGTCCAAATCGACTCTGCTGCTTTCTTGCTCTTTTCTTAACTAATTTCTTGCCATGGGATTGACATACTTAACATTAGCTTTAATTAGCTTTTAAATTATTTGATTTATATATTGTTTATCTACTCGTTATTCAAAGTCTCCGTCGCTTGTACTGTACTTCAGATAAATGTAAGCTCTTAAATGTCGTTCAACTAACTTATGTATCTACCATGAACTGTTTCGGGTTCTATCTGATAATTACCATGAACATGACAGGGTATTTCGTTGGGTGGTATTTCTGGCTCGGATTAGATCTCTTGTCGAGCAATTTCTTTCATCAAAGTGATTCTTCATTATATTCATTTGGAAAAGCTCTATCTAAGATATGCATAATTATTTGAAAACCTTCTCTAAAAGCAGCTGGTACTATAGGGCCGTATTATTCGGGTCAAGTTTGTTTAGCAAAGTTTTAACCATCGACTGGCCCCTCCTTTACCCTTCCTATTTATAGTTAAGCCTATTTGACAATATATTCAAATTCAGATTGAAAAGTTGCTTGCAACAGTTTTCCAACCCATTTCCCATTATGTTGCCAGCTTTTTTTGGCATCCAACTTAATCATCAACTCGTCAGTCAGCTAGTCCCTTCGTAATTCCCAACATTTCTTATCGAAGCCCTGGCCAGTGCTGCATCGGGTTAACAGTAATTGATGTACATGCATAGATCATTGAACATGTGTGTGTGTGTGTGTGTGTGTGAGAGAGTTATTTACATGGTGGGGTCGCATCATGTTAGTCCCTTATTCCCAGCACCAATTAAGCTGCGAAGTTGAGCTGTTTTCCCCACCCAACCGAATACAACACAGCGCTGATAACGATGCCTCCAAGCTGATAACAAGCATACATACATATACTTATGCATTTATATGTACCAGGGCTGCAAAAGCAAGCACACATCGGCTCACGGTTCGAACTAACAGCCCAGCTTAAGGTTCGGTTTGTGAACCGGACTTTCGATATTCATGAAACCAGTTTTGGTTCCAAATTGAAAAAACTGTTTCTTATATATACATGCATACATGCATGCATATATATGTACATACATATATTGGATTAAGACCCATTTGTGTGTGCGTAGCCGCGAAACGGTTGTAATATCGAATTACTGCTAGCCAATAATCCGCACATAACTGTTAAGTGGCTGGCGGCATCAGTGGGGTGGGTAGCTACTATGCAGGCAGAGGGGGTTGGTGGCCATGTGCAACCGATTCTGGCAGCAATTGTTGCCTACAAACAATTGGTTTCTAGTTGTTGTTGTTCTTTTTTTGACAGCGACACCTGCCACGCCCATCTCCCACGCACTCACAGTGGCACACACATAACCGTTCCCGTTCCCGTTCCCTTTCCCATTCCCATTCCGTTTCTCGTTCCCGTTGCCGTTCTGATGGCAAGTATTAACTGTTTGTCGCTTATGATGGCTATTGTTGCGATTGTTTTGCTGTTACGCTCTCATTTTAGCTTTAATTAATACAGACAAATACAGCAGCATTCGCGTTAAATGCAGTGCATGAGGCGATTTAAAAATAAATAATGCTGACGTCACATTTTGCGTATGAGCGAGCGCGAAGCGCTAAAAAGGAGACGGCCCCAGCCACAGAGTCACAGCCAAACTTGCAGCCAGAGCAAAAGCCCAAAAGCGAAATGCGAAATGCGAAATGCGACTGATTGGAATTGATTAAAATGCAGCAAACAATGTTGCCGTTGCTGTTGCTATTGCTACGGCTTGTCTTCGTTGCGACTTACATACATACATACACTGTTAATGTCAAAGGAAACGGCAACAATAATAAAGCCAACGACATAATTTGATGTGGCGCATGTTTTGGTTTTTGGGCTCGCGTAACCATAAGCCGCGATGATGTCAATGACGTTGATGACGTTGCCAGATTTTTATTTATGCTTTCTGCTTTTCGACTTTGTTACTTTGTACGCTTTCGTCATTCTGCCTGCCTGACAATGTCTCTCCCTCTCTCACTTTCGCCGTGACTCTCTCTCTCTCTCTCTCTCTCTCTCCCTCTCGCACTGTTTGGCTTTTCGGTGTCAATTACCTTTCTGAACGGTCACCACAAGTATTTTTAAGTTGCGCTTACGCAGTGATGATAAGCACAACACAAAAAATAATATGAAAAAATAAAGAAAAAAAAAAAAAGGCGAGCTTGTGTAGGTGGGGTAAAGTGATTGTACAGCGGGTGGGTGGTGGAGGCATGAAGCAACAGCAGCAGCAACTGCAGCGACAGGCACAGCCTCGCTTGCTCGGGCTGGCAACCTACGGTGTATAGTGATGATCGCGTGACTATCGCCGCGCGATCACGACAATTAAAGTAAACATTTTGAAGTGAAAAGTTCAAAAGCTCAAATTGACTGCCCGAATCACCAGTTAATAGTTATTTATTCGCACTGTCATGCTCGAGACAAGTAACAAAACTGTATGACAAACAAAACAAAAATAAAAAAAGAGAAAGAGTAGCGTCATTTCACTGCTTTATGACTGTTATTCGCGATGAGCACGTGAAGCTCACGCAAGCCTTAAAATGATGAATTCTGTTTTCGCATGTGATCATTAAAGTAAATGCTAGTTAACAAGAAATTAAGTTTCGTTTAATGTAATATTCAACTTTTAAATGGAATCTGTGTTGTCTCTACAGCTAGCTAAATATCTAATAGATAAATGTATGTTGTCAAAATGGCTGTTAATTCTGACAAGAGCGCAAGCAACTATAATTCGTTATGCCATTCAATTAAATCAGATCAGAGTAGCATACTTTTCTCAGGTAAAAATATATACCATAGCCAATAGACGACCAAAACACATTCGTTATTTTGAAATGACATTTAAATGAAATGCGTATCAGACTTGTTGCGGACGGTCCACACACTTTAAGTTTGCGTGCGTGTCACGCGCTCATCTCGAACATTGCGAGCAATCAGTTTGGAGTGAATCAGCGCACCTCTCTCTCGTTCACACGCAGCATCGTTAAATTCGCCAGCATTTTAACTGCAGCGTCACTGTGCTCAATGTTTTATGCTGTCTGCCTGCAGAGCGGGTGCAGTGCGACAAACACACAAAATTTAATACTTAGCAACAACAACGCAATTTTAATCAGCTGCGAACAATAGCAAGTAACAGTGATTCGGTTTGGAGTGTCCCACCTGCAGATACCCTGTACTGCATACATACATATGCATGTACATGCATACATATGTAGATGCAGACACAAACATGCTTTGACACATATGCATGCGCATGCAGAATAGAACACACATGCACACACAAGCATGCGCGCCGCATGCGCTGCGACAGTGCTTCTTCTTGCCAGTTAGCTTTAATAACCTAATCTGAAAATCGATAGCAGTCGAATTATTGATGATTTCAAATAAGGTATGTGTGCACGTGCCATAAACACAACGCCGTCTGCTTGTCAGACACTAGAAACATTATACCCGTTTTTACACATTTTCAATTGGCGCAAGGGTATGAAAAAGTTTCCTTGAAGCTCACTTTAACAGCGAGGCGACAAGCGAAGGACAACACCAACTAAAACAATCGAATTGCAGTGTATCCATGCATTTTAATTGCCAATCATTGGCATTCGTGTTGGTCATGCATGTATGAATGTATGATTGTAACTATCATGCACACACGCATGCATACATGCATGTTGTATGCATGTACGCCTTTTTAAATGCAAAACCTATTCAACTTGCAAATTCTTTTAAAATTTGAATCACTTGCACTTGGCTGCTGCTGAGAGTTTCTTTGAATTGTCAAAAAACCAAAAAACAAAAAAAAAAAAAACATAAAGTCGCAAGCATCAATTCAAATTACCTGTTGAAAGCGAGTTATTGACGTTTTCAGAATCAGCTTTTCATGCTATTCATCTTTGGCGATATTTTACAAGCCAAAAAAAAAGGAGTCATGACTCGAACTATAGTAATAATTGACTAAAATCTTTAATAGCCATTATTCATCGTAACAGTCATTAGTTTAGTTTCGATACCCAGCTTTCAGTCTAATAGCTATTTTATAGGATTGATTCAGCTAATTGAAAGTGTGCTATTAAATTAATTCGCAATTACGTTGAGAACGTCACGTCAAGTTCGTTTCTCCTAACCAATTTTCACCTAACACAATTTACTAAGAAGAGTATAGCTGTCGTCGGTAATGGCTTCAATGCTGACTAACAGGGCGAGTCCGTGCTCAAGACTCTGCCAAAGTTTCAATGTTGTACTGGTTAGACCAGGAGTCCCAGTAGCCGGTGCTATTCATAGTTTAGGCTAAAAATGTTCAACTATAACTAAGCATAATAATAATAATAATAATTAAAGTAATGCAAACGCACACACCCATACAAATATATTTGCTGTATTTGTCAATTGGGTATTTACTTGTTTTAAGTTTTTCGAACAAGCGGCGCCAATTTTGTTCGTGTTGTTGACCAGACAACAACAACAGTAACAACAACAGTAACAACAACAGTAACAAGAAAAGGGCCTGCATTGAGTCAGTCAATCGGTTGAGCGCTGCCCCTCTGTCTTCTCCTCGCCCACTCATCACACGCTTCCTCTCTCCCTCTCTCTCTCTCTATCTCTCTCTCATTTTGACCCGTGCAGACAGCGCGGCGTTGTGTGGGGCTGGGTAAATGTAGCAAGAGTCACAGTGGGATGTGCGAAAGCAATGCGTGCAAGGGCGCAATTAGTGGTAATAGAATTTTTGTTCTATTGTAATTCTAGATTTGCGCTTCTTGTTGTTAGCCAAATGATGCTCGGTTGAGTTTCTTCTTTATTTTGGCAATTTTAAGCTATGAGCAGCGGAGAGCTCCAGAAGAGTTAGTAACAGCATTAGGAAAAACAGTCATGTGTTTCGAACAATAACGGCTTAAGCAACTTTATGGCATTAACTTTTAGTACATACATAAATTACTAATTTACTTGCAGCTGGTTGCCGCCAACTATTTTCTTAAATACTAAATGTGTAATCGTTATTTAAAACTGATTAATCGACCGCGAGAATTGCTTGACATTCCAGCCCTGGTGCCAGCAGTGTCGCACGACCGAACAGCTGTTTGCCGTGCTGCCAGCTCTAGGCAAACTCGTCGCGCGCTTTTTTTATACAATTATTGAATTGTTTTATTTCTTCAAAATTTATTCAATTAACACATAAATTAATCATTATTTATGATTTATTCTTTTGTATTTTGTTTTGGCTTGTTTTGTTTAAGCAAATAGGACAATTATCAGTGTCCAATTTGCATGGAAACTATCTGGCAACGCTCGACTGTGAAACGGGTTGTCGTCGCTGCGTGCGCATGCATATGTGTGTTTCATAGTGCGTGTTCTCAATGTGTTTGTGTGCATATGTGTGTGTGCTGTAGGTGAGCTTGTGTATGTTTGCGCCAGTACTGAGGCAGTGAAGCAGCGCGAGCGAGCGAGCGAGCAATACAAAATAAATTTTTGCGCAAAAAGGGCCAAGAACCTGATCAATAAATTGTAGTTAAAGTTGAATGTGACCCGAAACGCGTGTGCTAGACCAAAAATAAACAAATTGTATCCTTACACTCTGCCATTGGCCAAGGCAGCTAACAAACAAATCGCTCAGCGCTGCTCTGAAAAAAGAACGTAAGCAACGATAACAGCAGAAAATTTTGGTGTGCTGTGCGCGCGTGCTGCCAACTGTGTAAAAAGTGTTTTGCCTTTTATACCGCCTGCTTGCCGCTGTCACCACCTCCACCGACAATCGGCAACCAATCGAGTCCAATAACAAATCATTTGGCTCTGCGGAGAATTAGGACCAAATTCGCGGCCACAAGCGATGCCCCAGCAGCAATCAGCTACGTAGTAGCGTGAAGCAAACGGAGCTAGCTCTCTGCTCTGCTCTTGTGTGTGGCGTGCGTACAGTTGAATTTTTCAACAAGTTGCCAGCACAGCGCGCAACGCGACACAAACACACGTACACAGACACAGACACAGAACAGACACAGACTCATACACATAAATATATATATGCACACAAACACAAGCAAGCGCGCGCAGAGAGAAGGGAAAACGAAACGGCAAAAACAACAACAAGAGGAGCAGCAACGTTTTAGTGATGTCATCAGAAAGTAAGTTTGCCTTTTTTTTTTTTTTTTTTTTTTTTTGTTTTGTTTGCCTATAGCACAACGTCGTCATGACGTCATTTCATAAAAATACACACAACAGTTGAGACAGTATGCTCGTTGCTGTTGTTGTTGCTTTGTCGTTGTCATCGTCGTCGTCGTCGTCATTTTTGTAGCAAGCAAACAAAACAAACCAAACAACAGTTGCAGAGGCAGCAGCAGCAGCAGCAGCAGCAGCAGTGACAGTGACAGTCAGCAAGTGTGTGTGTGTGTGTGTGTGTGTGTGTGTGTGTGCGCGCGTTTGTTTTTGTTTTAGTTGTTGTTGTTGATGATCATCATGATGATGATGATGTTTGTGAGTTGTGTTGTTGGAACGAACAATTAACAATTAGCAATTACCAATTACCAATCAAACAATATTGTAACCAAAAACCAATGAAACCAATTTTGTGCACATCTCTCTTTCTCTCTCTCTCTCTGTCTCTTCCTATATATCATTTTCTGTGCCTGTCTCTCTATTCTCACTGTGTGTGTGTGTGTGTGCGGCGCGCGCGGCCCATCTACTGCATTGGTTTGCCAAACGACCGCTCCGACCGCTCGTCCGCCCGCCTGTCCCGCCTGTCCCGCTCGCATGTGCGTCGCACGACTGTGGTGCAGCAACAGCAGCAGCAGCAGCAGCAGTAGTCATCGTCCAGCATCATTTAACTTCAAACTGGCAAAACTAAAACGGAAAAGACGCCAAACTGAAGCACTTATCGGAGAGCGTAACGGTGCTGCTGAAAATCGCTAAAATGGACAGCATCGTCGAGGAGAACGGCAACTCGGCCTCCAGCGGCAATGTCAACGATATTGACATCGCAGCAGCCGCCGCCGTCGCCTCTGCCGCGGCGGCAGCAGCAGTCGCAGCATCGGTGGCAGCAACAGGCGGCCAACAGCAGCAGCAGCAGCAGCAGCAGCAGCAACAATTACAACAGAACCAGCAAAGTACAACGAGCGGCGTCCCGGCGACAGTTAACACGAACAATGCCAGCGGCACGGCCTCCGTGTTGACCACAGCCGCCAATTGTAATATACAATACCCTATCCTAACACAGCACGGCCTACAGGTAAGCTCCGGGTCGACCTGTACGCAATTTTAACAAGATCAATTGACAGGACATATAGCAGGATCCATCAGTCCGATTTGAACCAAGCTCCTAACCAATGGAAAGCCAATAACTTGATGCGCAGCAACAGCTAAAATTATGTTGACTTTGCTTATACGAGGATTCAACAAAATCTACATCCTTAAAGGGTTCCGAGATGTCTGCTTCCTTGCCGAACATCCATCGAAAGGAGTTTCGTATGCATTGCTCACAGAGACACAGGCAAATGATCTGGCCTGGCGAGAGTATTTCGTGTTTCGATTTGCTTTTGTGTTGCATTCGTAAACGTTTTTCTGTTTCATATTTAATACTGTAGTTCATTCGAACTTTGCTCGAAATCAACCAGCTGGCATTATATTATTTATGCACGAAATTGGCGCAATTAGACTGGAAGTATGTTTGTTTGAGAGGCTCTCTAAAATTCAGATTGGCTTCCATTTCTCTTTAGTGAAAATTAGTTGTCGTTACCTCAAGGTCAAAGCTGGTTATTTTTTAATTTAATTATTAACCGACAATCTTAAGCTTAAGCATCAGCAGACTTAGCTATTAACGCCTTGCGTCGTTTGAACTTGTTGAGAATTGTAAGCGCCAGGCAACGGGCGTACATTTCCCCCGTGCTTTTGGGAGAGAGGGGGATATATTTTGATTTGCAGTGAGTAAAACGTTGTTTTATTTTCGTCTCACAGGTACAATCCGTGATACAGGCGGCCAATCACTCGGGTGTCATACAAACCGCTGTCGGAACACAACAGCAGCAACAGCAGCAGGCGCTGGCCGCCGCATCGGCGATGCACAAGGGCGGCAGCGGCGTCGTCTATATGACCAAGCCGGCCAATACGACGGTCATCCATACGACCACGAGCAATGCAGTGCAAGTGCGTAACAAAGTGCGTAGCAGTCGCTAACAAACACATACATGCATATGTGTATGAATGTGTACACACAAACAGACTCATACACACACACACACACACACACACACACACATTCATAAATACATTATATATATATAAATATATATGAGACTATTCGTGATGCTAACCGATTTAATATTTTGCAGATCCCTCCAAATTTTCAATGTAAGATCAAACCCGAACCGAATACCCAGCATCCGGAGGATAGCGATGAGAGTTTATCAGACGATGATTCACAGCATCATCGCAGTAATCTGACACGAAGGCCATCGTACAATAAGATTTTCACCGAAATCAGTGGACCCGACATAAGCGGTAATTTGTTTGTTAACAACAATCTGGAACGCCATAACTGCCAAGCCTTTCTATCTCAGACTTTGTATCTACATATATCTATCTATCTCTGTTCTGTACTCCTGCTCTATATCTCTTCTCTCGCTAAATCCATGTCCTGCTCATTCTGTCAAGCATAGTTGGGTTCGGTTTGGACTCGATTGCAATTTGTTTTCAATATTTTCTTGATAGCGCTACAGATACACAGCCACACACAGCAGCACACATACACACAGGCACAAATTTTATGAAATATTTATGTAAAATAACATACTTGAAATGTCACACAACCAGCTTATGGTTAACATTATGTTAGCGTAATGTTAACTTTATACCCTATACCCGTTTGCAGTGCTTAACAAGTGGCATGATAATCCTTGCAAATGTATGCAACAGACAGCAGCATAAACATTCGACTTCTTCACTTGTATAAACTCCTAATCATAATGAGCCGTACGCATGCAATGCATAGGATATTCTGTTTGGAATCGTTGTACTCGGATTCCTAAATATCGGTTACCAGCTGAGCAAATAGATCCCAGAGATAGTTTATTTATAAATATTATTGTCTTGATCCGGACGAGATGCGGAGTCATCCTAAATGCATGTAAAGTTTATAATTTACTTATAGATCGTTCTCTTTTCATGATATCGATAAAGTTCGATTTTGAGACATGGTTTTTGAGAGACAACTCGATAGTTATAAGATCTAAGACCCACATAGACAATATTTTACCTTTGGGATACCTCATTGAAATCATTTTTTACCTCAACAATTTCAATCAAGATCGGACCTTAAACACCGATGTTAATCAAGAATGCATTGTGTGGGGCAATGAGGAGAAGAGGCACAGAAGAAAGTTGGTCAGGGTATCTTCTAGTCGGACACTGCCGACTTGTTCAGGTGTTGCTTTGTGGTAAAGGTTCAACTACCATGTCATATTGTTCCTTTTAGTATGTAGGCGGATCCTCACCCCCCCCCCCTCCCCCCGCCCCGCCTCCTCTCACGTATTTCACGCATATGTAAATAAATATGCATACATCCATTTTTCATCAAAGCTTTAAGCATACATTGCTGTTGTGTTAGTTGTTGCTTTTGTTGTTCTTTGTGTTTGTGTATAAACATCATCAACATTCACACACACATGCGTACACACCCACACACACACACACACACAAACAGACAGACAGACTTTCAGCGTGGTTAAGGAGTTGCTTAAACTCTAGATAATCTATCTCTGTCTCTTCCTCTATTTCTCTCTCTGTCTTTCTCATGCACATTTCTCATTAGTGTTGTCGTCGTCATTGTTGTTGTTGTTGTTGTTGCTTCACACACATATGAGAAAACCAAATTGAATAAGTTTTGTAATAGTTGAATGAAAAAATGCCATATGCAAATTGTTGCTTAGACTTTTGAGGATGATAACGCGCATCCTTCCGTATGTTTTTCTCTTCTTTTTTCCTTTCTCTTTGTCTGGTTGCACTTGTAAATACTGTAACTGTAACTTTACACACATACACAAGTGCATTATGCATTTATATTATGTTGTTGTTGCTGCTGCTGCTGCTGTTGCTGTTGCTGTTGCTATTATTATTGATGTTGTTGTTGTTTGCCGCTGCACATCGTTTAGGTAATAATACAAATGCACAACAAACACCACGACTACACCGCCCTGCTGCCCCCCTCCACCCAGCCACCCATCGCTCATATACATACCAACATACATATGTACTTATATAACAAACGTCGCCCGTTGCCGTCGCCGTTGCTGTTGTTCAAACTAACCAAAAATCGCCTCTCTCTCTCTCTCTCTCTCTCTCGCTCGCTCGCTCGCTCGTTCGTTCGATCGTTCGCTCGCTCGCTCGCTCACTCGCACTCACACCCGACACTCACAAATGTACAAACAGACAAAAGTCCGAAAAACAATACAGAAATGTGATCTCTTATAATTTTTATTGTGTTTGTTTTTTTTTTTTCGTTTTCTTTTTGACTGGCCGCGAAAAATTCAAAAATCCAATAAAATCACGCAACGAAAATCAAATGACAACAACAACAACAACAACCCCCCAACCCCCCTACAACCATAATCCCAAATATATAATTTAAAACCGAAAACCCGAAACTCGATCAAATCTCCTGGCGATGGCAGCGGGTGGAGCACTGCAAATGCCCGACGGCAACGTACTCAGCTCACAGCTGGGTAGCGGGGCGGGGGGTGGCGGCGGCGGCAACACATCAAGCAGTCCCTTGCTGCACATGGCGCCGGACTCGGCCTTCTATTTATCCAATCGGATAGCATACAATGCCAGTAAATGCAACAACAACAGCCCACAGATCCAAGCAAAAAGCATACTAATTCTCCAATTATCTCTCTCTCTCTCCCGCTCTCTCTCTCTCTCTATCTCGTTCTCTTATACATATGTAGATAATAGCGGCATTGCGGAGGATCAGACACGCAAGCGAGAGATTCGACTGCAAAAGAATCGGGAAGCGGCGCGCGAATGCCGGCGCAAGAAGAAGGAGTACATTAAGTGCCTGGAGAATCGTGTGGCGGTGCTAGAGAACCAAAACAAAGCGCTCATCGAGGAGCTCAAGTCGCTGAAAGAGCTTTACTGTCAGACCAAGAACGATTGAACGTGGCCCCGATGCTGGAATGGGCAGCACCGGCGGTTGGTTCTGGCAGCAACAGCAGCAGCAGCAGCAACAGCAGCGGCGCCGGCAGCGGCAGCGGCAGCAGTAGCTTTAAGTCTACACTGGCCTGGCAATGACAATGACGCGGACGACAATGCTGCTGGATGCAGGAGGGGGGCAAGGACGAGGGCAAGGACGCGGACGCGGACGCGAACGAAGACGAGGACAGGGACACGGACTGAGACAACGACTTTGACGGTGACGACTGCAGCCAGCCGCATATCATGGTTTACATACATAACAAAAACAAAAACGCTATATGTAGTATAATTTATGTACAATGATCATGTTGTTGTTGTTGTTGTTGTTGCCATAACACACACACACGCAACACAGACACATACACAGCGAGTACTGTTGGCGAAATGTTCAGCACAACATTTGCGACACAACAGGAAACAGCAGCAAACACGACTCCCAACACACACACACACGCACACACTGACAGACAGACAGACAGACAGACAGACAGACCAACACACAATGTAATTATGTTTATAATTTAAATGTGTAATATTATTTTAAAGCTTATGTTTATGCTTTAGTTGTATTTGCTAATTAAATTATGCTACACAGTAATTTTTACTGTTTATTAATTATTATTTGTATTTTACATTTTTCTCTTATACCAATTTTTTTTTGTGTGTTTTTTTTTCTATTATATACTACTTTGTTATATATTAAGAAGAAAATTGAATTGAATTTAGTGCATTGTGCGAAACAAAAAAAAAACAGTAAACAGAAAGTTATACTATATGAAAATGTGTTTAGCTAAATTTTAAAAGAGCATCTAGCAAAATTCTCTCAACAGCCTGCAACTTGTAACAGAAAAACAAAAACAAAAACATAATTAAAATTAAGTTTTAAAATTTGTAATTTGTAGAAAGTGTAGCATGTATATATATATGTATGTGTATATATATATATATATGCATGTGTATCGATGAAATGAGCTTTTTTATGTTTTGTTACATAATTTTAGATATGGCCGTTTCTTTGAAATAAACAAATAACAACAACAATCTGTCTAAATGAAGCCCTAACCCCCCGACCCCCTCATCCCTAGCATAGGCTACACAATTTTTTCCCTCTGTACGCACGCGATATATATCTATATATATACATATATGCATATATATGTATGTATAGGTATGTAATATGTAGTTAGCGAATATTTGTACACTATTTGTATTTTCACTTTACGTTAGGAGCTAAGCGACAAAACAAAATTAAACGAAAAATTAAATACTGCAAAAACAATTATTCTATAAGTTTTTTTGAGGCGCTTCGCATGGGCCAAGGCAGCAAAACAAACAAGAAAAATAAAAACAAACAAAACAAAGAAGAAATGAAAAAACCAACACAAAATTATGAAACAAACACAGAAAAGAAAGAATCAACGAAAGCTTCAACATATTTTGTAAATGTAAAAAGAAATGCAACAGAAGCGACTATGAAAATGTAAACAAAACAAAAAACAAAACAAAAAAGCAAAAACTCTCGTTATCTCTTGTGATCAACTCAGTTGTTGTTATGAATGAAAAATGATTAAAAAAAAAAAACAAAAAAAAAAGGCGCAGAGAATAAAATATGCAAAATATATGAATGCATGCAACTTTTATATATATATATATATATGAATAAAAAAGAAATATGTCGAGATGCATATGGAATGGAAACGGAAACAATGTCAAACACAGTAAAAAACAACAATTTATATACATATAAAATATACATAAACACTTTAAGTTGCATAGATATATATATATATATATATATATATATTGTGTAGTTGCAAGCTTTTTTGCAACCAATTAATTCTAACTGCTTGTGCAGCGAAATTCAAACACTTAGATTAGTTTTCAAATGGATTTATTTGCCGCGCAGGGCACTTATTAGAATTTATAAGTTTTAAATTGTTGCTTGGCAGCCAACTCGAATTAGTTGTGCCTAGGTTGCGATCAAAACGAAAGACTGACTGGTTATAACAATATGTAAAGCGAATCGAAACGAAACTCCAATAAGACGCTCGCCGGTTAGAGCGAAGGGCAGCAATGCAAGCAAAGCAATTCAGAAGGAGAGTGGACAGCAGCTTACAAAGAGCGCGCAAAAAAAACTATTTGCTCTTAGGCTGTAATTATGATTGTTATTTTCTGCTGTTGGATGATGTCCGCAGCCGTCGGTGTTATCTCTGCTGTTACTTGACCAAACATTCTCCCCCCGTTGGAAGGCAAGGGCTTTCAACATCATCCTGTTTGGGCAGCAAACACAGCTTTCGTACAGCTCTACGTATGACTCCAGTCGCAGTTTGAAGCACAGCAACTCTGGATACCCCATCAGATCCAGAGATCAGCTCTTGCACTCTGGCGAGTGGCCACTTCAGCGGCGGTAGATTCTCATCCTTTACAAGGACAACATCGTTAATGGAGAGTCCAGGCTGAGGAGTGCGCCATTTGGAGCGCTGTTGAAGAAGCGTCAAATACTCTTCGCGCCAACGGGCCCAGAATACTTGTTGGAGATATGTGACGCGCTGAAAATAATTAAGCCGATTGAAGTTAAGCTGCCTTAGATCGGGCTCAATGTATGATGAAGATGGCGCTGTACCCAGGAAGTGTGCGGGTGTCAAGACGTCAAGATCACCTGGATGCTCTGAAAGTGGAAGTAATGGTCGAGAATTAATAATTGCCGTGATGTGGCAGACGAGCGTACGCAGCGAATCGAAATCCAAAATGGAAGAGCAAACAGATCGATAAAAGTGGTGCTTAGCAGTCTTCACAGCGGCTTCCCATAGTCCACCAAAGTGCGGAGAGCGAGGAGGGATGAACAACCATTCAATTGATTCGGTTAGGCAAAACTCGTTAACGGCCTTGACATGCTCGTCTCTCAGGAACAGGCGGTTCAGATCTGCTAGTTCGTTCTTGGCACCTACGAAGTTTGTCGCATTGTCAGACCAGATCCTTGAAGGTCGAGAGCGAGTCAGGATGAAACGTTTTAGGGCGTTTAGAAACGATGTTGTGGACAAGTCCTTTACAAGCTCTAAGTGCACCGCCTTTGTAGCGAAGCATATGAACAGACTGATATAGCATTTCACTGGTGGCCTGTTGCGCACTTCGTTCTTGTAGTAAAATGGTCCACAGTAATCAACGCCAGTGACCATAAAGGGATACGATGTATTAAGACGATCAGCTGGTAGGTCTGCCATTATATGCTCGGCCAATCGTGGCTTGGCACGAAAACAGATTATGCATTTGGCAACAATACTGGAGACTGTTTTTCGACCGCCAATGGGCCAGTACTGGAGCCGAATCGAAGACAATAAAGCGCGAGGTCCAGCGTGTAAGTTTCGTTTATGAAAGTAAACTATGATTGCTCGCGTCACAGGATGCTGACGGGGCAATATAATCGGATGTCGCGCTGAGAAGTCCAACGACGAGTTTTTCAGCCGTCCACCGATGCGAAGTAGGCCGAAGTCGTCAAGGAATGGTGCAAGAGAGGCCATTGAGCTAGACGGTTTGACATGCCTTCCTTCCTTCAATGCCTTGTAGTCATCGCTGAGAGTAGCCATTTGCACTGACCGCAGCAACCAATGTGTGCCATGATGCAAGTGGTCAACGGTTAGTTCAGCTCCTCGGATTCGATTTACAAATTTGTAAACATAAGCAAAGACCCGCTGCAGCTTGGAAAACGAATTGATGAACTTGCAACCAATCGAGAGATCCGGTTGCGCTGCAGTTCCGAGGAGTACCTTGTGTCGAAGTTCTGGTAAGGATTCGACAGGTACACAGGAGGCAGGCCACTCTTCCTTTCCCTTACTGAGAAAACTCGGACCATGGGCCCATAATGGAGACCGGAAGAGCTCACTAGGCAGCGCTCCTCGTGAAATTATATCCGCCGGGTTTAATTCGGTGGGAATATGATGCCATTCCATTCCAGTGGTGAGCTCTTGGATGGCTGCGACTCGGTTGGCAACGAAAACATTGAATTTCGAAGCATCATTGCGAATCCAAGCCAAAGTCACGGCAGAGTCTGACCAACAGTAATACCGACAGTCGAACACTTTCATTTGGCATATTTCGCTGAGAAGTTGAGCCAGTAATGCAGCTCCGCAGAGTTCCAGCTTTGGTACCGTGATGGTTTTCACAGGCGCGACACGCGATTTGGAGCATAAGAGACGCACGCTGGTGTTGCCATTGCACTTTGAGACTGTATAGACGCATGCTCCATAAGCGCTTAGGCTGGCATCACAAAATCCGTGAATCTCCACTGTACTGTCTGATGAGAGTGCTCGACGGGGATACTGGAATTGCTGAGTATACTCAAAATCAGCGCAGAAGTTGACCCAGGCTGTGCTTAAGTGTACGGGCAGGCTCTCATCCCAGTCCAGCCTTTCTCTCCAGAGATCCTGCATAAAAATTTTCGATTTTGTTATTACGGGACCAACAAGACCAAGGGGGTCGTAAAAGCGAGCAATTGCGGAGAGTATTGACCGTTTTGTCAGTCTGGAGGGCAACCTCAGTGGAGAGAAGGAGAAAAGGAAACAGTCTGAAGCGGGATCCCAAACGAGGCCTAACGTTTTCGTGATGTCACTGCCATCGTCAAACTTAAGCAGCGTTTCTCTATCCTCTTCCGGTATGTTTTGGAGTACAGATGTGTCGCTAGAACACCATTTGCGCAGCCTAAAGTTCCCCTTGGCGAGTAGTCCAGATGTTTGTTTCAATATCTCAATTGCTTCTTGAACACAGCTACCACCAGAAATGAGGTCATCCACGTAGAAATCTCTTTTAACAATGTCAGAGCCAATAGGGAAAGTTTTCTGCTCATCCATGGCCAGTTGGTGCATAGCTCGCACTGAGAGAAACGATGCTGGTTTTGTGCCGTAGGTGACGGTGTCTAATTTGTAAATCTGTATCTTCTGATGCTGAGACTCACGCCACAAGATACATTGAAAATAACTGTCTGCGGGTTCGACTCGTACGCATCGATACATTTTGCATATATCGCCTGTCAGGGCGACTGCAAATGTACGAAACCGCATCAGTATCGAAAACAGCTTCGGTTGGATGGTAGGACCTGCCATCAGTGCATCATTCAGCGAGTGTCCAGAGGTAGTAACTGCTGAGCCATCAAACACGACCCTTAGCTTGGTTGTAGTGCTATCCTCCTTCAGCACGCAGTGATGTGGCAGGTAGTACTTGCATTGGCCCAGTGCAGCTGAGGTAACAAGTGACATGTGACCCAAGTCAAGATACTCCTTGATAAATGCTGCATACTGGGGTTTCAATAGTGGATTACGGTCTAGTTTTCTTTCTAAGTTCAGGAATCGACGAACCGCCTGTTGATAGGAGTCACCCAGCGGATACATGCCTAGACGTAGCGGTAAACGAACTGAATAGTCGCCAGTCGACAGACGTTTAAAATTGGCCTGAAAGTGTGCCTCACAGTCGCGTTCCTCCTTGTTTGGTAAGGACTCAGGGTCGGTGCAGCATTCCAATTCCCAAAAACGACGGATTAATTCATCAATCTGTGTATTAGGCTGCAGATGCGAGTCAACCAGCAGATCTGGATTCTCCATTGATCTCATGGCCATGAATGATGATTTTCCAGCATGTGAGGCACCTCCCGTAGCCACCCAACCAAGGCGAGTCTTTTGCAATATCGGCAGTCCAGCAGCTAGTTTAATCTGGCCGACGCATAGCAGATCGAAGAACAGACTGGCTCCAATCAACATGTCGATTTGCTGAGATTTAAAGAATTCAGGATCAGCTAGTTGTATATTTGATGGAATGTTCCATGATGCAGGGTCAAGAGTGAAGCCAGGCTGATTATCGGTGATGGATGGTGCAATCAAGGCCGGGATGCATGTGGAGTACTCCGACACTCGAGATTTGACATTGATGTTGACCGAAAACCCATCGGACGCAAATGCTGCATCACCAATGCCAGAGACGATTACTGTTGACTTGAATTTGCGCAGCTGGAGCTGATGAGCAAGACGAGAGGTGATGATGTGCAACTGCGACCCAGAGTCGAGCAACGCACGGCAAGGCACCAAGGAGCCAGCGCGATTTTTCACGTTGATGACGGCAGTGGCAAGCAGGACCACATCGTGCTTGAGATGCTGGGCGGTAGTGAGAGGCGAAGATAAAAGTGCCGCCAAGGTGTTTTGGGATGACGAATAAGTTTCGGTATCTTGAGCATTGTTTGGGCTAGAAGCAGCGATGTGACTGCTTGTGTTGCCAAGATGCAACAAGCTATGATGTTTGCTTCCACAAACTCTGCAAGCGCTGGAGCCGCAGACTCTCAGCTGATGTCCCCTTTGCAGGCAGTTTAGGCACAGCGCAAGCCGCTTGGCTTCGTGAAGGCGCAGCAAGGGCGATAAATTTGCGAATTGCAAACATTTATAAATAGAGTGGCCTGCGACTTCACAAAACACACAAGCACTCGTTCCATTCCTAGTCACTACAAACGTTCTTCTACTACTGTTGTTCTGGCCCACCTGGGAGCTAGGCGTGTACATTGCCGTAGCGTGATCCGCATTTTCCAGCCTTTGGCAACGCCTCTCTATGAAGGTTGTAAACCGCTCGCATGATGGTATGACGTCCAACGGCGCATCATCCTCCCAGCTAGCCTGCGTAACGCTATCTAGTTTTTGCAGCAACGTATGTACTATGACGCAACCGGCGATCTGTTCCACACTGCCCATCGATTTTAAAGCACGTAGATGAGAGTTGAGCTTATCTGAAAATTCGCGCAGCTGTGCAGTCGCGCCCTTGTCCACCTTTCTCAAACCCAAAATTTCAGAGATGTGTGCCTGAAAAATAAGACGCTTGTTATTAAAACGCTTATCAAGCAGTTCTAAAGCGGCAGCATAATTTGCGTTTGAAATTTCCAATGAGCGAATTGTATCCAGCGCTGTTCCTTTAAGGCATGACCGTAGATGCTGGAGTTTTTCAATGTTGGTCAAATACGGATCCTTGTCAATGACCGTGGTGAACAGGTTCGAGAAATCGGCCCATTCTGTGTAGCCTCCACTAAACTCCGGCAATTTAAGTTGAGGCAATCGAGAGTGGTTTGGAACAACAAAGGTAGAACGCGAGTCATCGGCTGCGGCTGAATTGAAGGTGGAACAATGCGGAATCTGCTGAACCTTGCTTCGATTTCCGCGCTCGCGTTGAAGGGACAGCCGTAGCTGCCTAATAGTTGACTCAAAACTTGTCTGAAGATCCTCATCAACGCTGGCATGATCCACCTCCAACAAACCATCACAGACTATCTCAAATTTCGCCTGCAAGTCAGATGCCATGCTTATGTAATCTTGCAGCTCGTAGTCATCAACATCGCGAAGTCGAGCGGGATCAAGTTCCGAGGACAATCTATTGAGTCGATCAGTTAAATTCTTGATCTTTATTTTAAAAACAGCAGCCTGGGTTCCAACCGCCACTTGACTAGCTGATGTCGCCTCATCATTTCCATTTGCACTTGCACCTTCATCAAACATTATGAATGTAGCGCACAACAAGGTTCACACAGCCGAACTACAATACAAGTCTGATCGCGCAAGTGTTCGTTCGAGCGAGATAGCGTATAGCGGGTTATAGCGCGCAACGATTAGCGGGGATTTGCTACGGCGTTTATGTATAACAACCAACTGTATGCAGATGCGCAAGCAAACGGCTCACCACACAGCTTTGCCCGAACTGATAACTGTCCGTTGACACGACAAGAACGAAGTACAAGAAAAAATAGAAAAAATGAAAGAAAGAAAAATCACGTCGGGGTCACCAAAATGTGTAGTTGCAAGCTTTTTTGCAACCAATTAATTCTAACTGCTTGTGCAGCGAAATTCAAACACTTAGATTAGTTTTCAAATGGATTTATTTGCCGCGCAGGGCACTTATTAGAATTTATAAGTTTTAAATTGTTGCTTGGCAGCCAACTCGAATTAGTTGTGCCTAGGTTGCGATCAAAACGAAAGACTGACTGGTTATAACAATATGTAAAGCGAATCGAAACGAAACTCCAATAAGACGCTCGCCGGTTAGAGCGAAGGGCAGCAATGCAAGCAAAGCAATTCAGAAGGAGAGTGGACAGCAGCTTACAAAGAG